>NC_142942.1:5633705-5661205 GCF_046866305.1 Octopus bimaculoides | reverse complement strand
ACACACATGCACACACACACACACACACACACACACACACACACACACACACACACACATATGTATATACAGGGTTACGAAAAATGATTGAACACCATAATGTAAAATCCACAGCTGTTTTCCTTTGTATATGTATCTGTATATCCATGACATATGTCTTCTACTTTCATAATATTGCTCTGGTTTTCTTTGTTATGGATATTTTTAATTCAACTAAGTTAACGTGAGTTATCTATCTGATTTACAGTCCGTACATACATTTGAGTGCGGTTGGCTAGATCTTCAGTCTCTAAATCACCTGAATTGTTTAATGCTTCGGGAGATTAATTTCCTAAAAACGAATTGATATTCGAAAAGCCAAGACGAAGCCAGCTTTACTAAGAATAATTCTGTGCGGAAAGCAAAGCTTATAGAGAGAGAGAGGACGCAAAATTGTGTATGATACTGATTCTAGAATTCATCGAACAACGGCAAAAGAAGCGACAGCGGAACTAAAATACTCCTTGCGAACACCGTTGGTGGTGAGTTCGATAAAGCTAGATATCATGGGGAGGCTAGAATTGCTAAACTTTTACTGTCTCCTATTAACATTGTTAAGCAGGCAAAAAATGATGTCTAGACTATCAGAAATAATCAAAAGCACAATGGATTTATCTTCGACAAATCACCGATCAGATATCTCATGCATATGTAAATACATACAGACACACACGTACACACACACTCACACACACACACACACGCACACATATATATATGCTCACTTAGATATATTGCTTTCAAATTTTTGCACAAAGCCAGGAACTTCTAGGATGAGATAGATCTATTATATCGACGTTTGTTTTCACTTGGAACTTATCTTATCAACTCTGAACGGATGAAATACAAAGTTGACTTCTGTGGAGTTTGAACTCAGAACAGCAGACGGACGAAATGTCGCTAAGCATTTGCCCAGCGTGTTAACGATTCTGCAAGCTCGCCGCCTTAGGAAAACAATATATTAACACAACTTGTGTAAAATCATTCGGAAACTCATTAGCAAATCAAAGATGTGTATTAATCTTTCTATCGTTTTATCAAATTGAAGATATATGCTCAGTGGAAGAAGACGTAGAAAAATGTAATTAAGTTTGAGTAGTCGGAATTTATAGATCTATAAATCACAGATTATAGTTGAAATATTGCTGAAATTCTTTTCAACTGATGATTACGTTCGTCCTATTATGATTATGTTTCACAGAAATATATTCAAATTTTGACAGGGTTGAAATTTCTTGGTGTAACAGGATACAGGATGAATGGATTTCTAGTTGCGAAAAAGGAAAATGTAACTTTTTGCATTTAGCAGAAGAAACATTACAGAGTATTTAAAGAAAGCTTAGTAGAGGAGTTAAAGACTTAGTATACATTAATTAAATGATAAAAAATGATTTTGCATTACTTTTTAATTCCATTGAATTTACGATTTGGAAAATGCATTTTAAGAAATATTTTCCTGAGCCCTCTTTTCATGTACACTTTTCTTTAATGCCAGATGGATTATTTTATGCTTTTAGAGTCTACAACAGTGTTCTCAACCATTCGTTTTTTTTTTATTTATGAACCTTTTATACTAATATTCTATTCTGCTGGACGCCCTAAGCCAGTTGTGAACAATTTGCGGCCCGTGGGTCGCATGCGTCTCGCTAAAGAGTTTTCTGCTGCCTGCGGAAGCATTCATCAAAAAATATTTTGCAAGTCTAAAATTTTCGGAAACTAATCACGGAAAACTGCTAGTGCCAACGTTAACTTGAACTGAGGCTTGCTTCATTTGTGTCACAGAAAATCATCCTCGTGTTTTAATAGGTGGATGCCTACTGCGCATGCGCTCCTTCTACGCATGTGCAATCCCTTTATATGCAACAGTTTTCTCATTGCAACAGTACGATTTGTAACGCTCTGACCTGAGAAAACATGGACCCTCCTAAAAAGCGCAAAATCGAAAAAGAATGCCATGCGTTCAATGAAGACTGGACACACAAATATTTCTTCAGTAATTCAGAGAATAAGGTAATGTGTTTACTGTGTCACGTGACGGTTGCCGTGCTCAAGGAATACAATTTGAAACAACACCGCCAAACAAAACATGGTGAGTTTGGTAGCGAAATGTCTGAGGAAGAAATCAGGACAAAAACTGCAGTGAGTTACGAAGCTGAAGAAGCAATAGGTTACATTTAAAAAGCAACCGACATTTCGGGATAGTGCTTCATGGTAGCATACAATCTAGCTAAATACAACAAGCCATTTTCTGATACCGAGTTTGTTAAGCAGTGTTTGATAGATCGCACAGGCGTCCTGTGTCCTAACACAAGAAGCAAATTCTAAACCATTTCATTATCAAGAAGGAATATGGTGCGGCGCATAGATTTAATTACTGGCGAACTAACAGAACAGCAGAACTCAGCGAGTAAAACATTTCATTGGTCTTCTTTGACACAGAATGAAAGCACTGATAACTAAGACAGTGCACAGTTACGTATCTTTGTCCGTGGAATTGATGAACATTTTATCATTACAGAGGAACTACTTGGTTTGGAATCGATGAAAAATACAGCCACTGATAAGGGCTTGTTTGAATGTATAGTGGATTGTGTGGAAAAAAAGTGCCTTGTCATGGAACAGATTGGCAAGAATTACAATAGATGGAGCCAAAGCATTTCATGGAAAAATGTGGGTATGATTTAAACTTTTACAAAACAAGTTAAAAGCAGCTCACCCAGACAGTGATATCTTGTCTTTTCATTGTATTTTCCACGAAGAAAACATCTGTAAAGCTGCACTGGACCTAAAACATATGGTGAATCTTGTACTGAGCGTGGTGAACACAATTAGAGCAAGGGTGCTCTACCATCGACAATTTAAACCTTTGCTTTAGGATATGTAGGCAGAACATGGAGATGTGATTTACCACAATAACGTTTAGTGGCTGAGCCAGGACAAAATAATAAAACAGGTTTGGGACTTACAGAATGAAATCCTCCACTTTCTTGGAATGAGGTGCTTTCATGAGATTTCATAATTAAAATGGGATGTGAGGAGCTGAGAGATGGGAGAATTTTAGCAGATATATTTCAGAAATTAAATGAATTGAATGTGACATTGCAGGGAAAGGGGTTGTTTAGGCCTGTGAGATCATTCAAAACAAAATTAGGTCAATTTGCAAGGCAAGCAGGTGAAGGCAAGTTTTGTCGTTTCCCTTTATTAAGAAAACAAGAAGGACCTATATGTGTTTCTTCAAGATTAGGGATCATTTGCTTAATTTGGACAATGAGGCCATGCGAAGATTTCAGGATTTTAAGAAAATTGAAGCAAGTTTAAATTTGTTATCCTTTCGCTGCTGATATTGATACAGCACCTGAAGAAGTGTAGCTTGAAGAAATGCTTAATTCTGTGCCATTGATAGAATTTTACAAATCTTTATCAACTGACAAATGTTTATGGGTGAAGAAATTTTCTGGGAATATTTTTTTTTAATTTTAGGATCCACATATATTTGTGAGCAACGTTTTTCTTGCATAAAAATCAACAAGAGTAAAAATAGGTTCTCTGTGACTGACATAAACTTGTAGGCAAAGATGAGGCTCTCAACAAGCAACCTCACTCCTGATTTCAAAAGAATTGTAAATAAATGTGACAGGTTACATTTGTCTCATTAAATTACTTGTGTTGGCTGATGTGTAATCTGCACATAAATAAATTTAATGAAACCGTTTCTGTGTACCACTATTGTTTTAGTTTATTCATTTATTATTATTATGTAATTTCCACTTCGCATTAAATGAAATGTAATGTTAACTATTGAATACGATCAGTTATAGAAGGTACAGCCCTCTTCAAAAAACGGCCCTCTGAAACAATTGCCCACACCTACACTAAGCCATTCGATGTTTAAAAACTAATTTTCGACACTCTTTTATAAATTCCTATTTAGCTTTCCTCCATAAATTGAACTTACAAGCATGTAAAACGTTAAAGAAACATAGCTCTTTCTTGCAATAAGTACTTCTATATTAAAATTGCCTTCATGGTCGTTTTAAACACTACTGTGCATCACTGATTTACTGTTTTCCGTGTTTGGACCTCAAAAGTTTGGACCCCTGGGGCGGGGTCCATATAACACTGTTTTGGATACTGATGGGACAGACGTATTATCAAAGGAATTCCAGCTGTCATCATTATCCAGTCATTTCAAAACTGTGTGGAACAACGTTAGTCTAATGCCTTTCCCATTCATCCTTCCAAATGATTGGCTGGTCTTGTGGATTCTAGATGAAATTTCGAAGTCCAATTATCCAACGTCTGAGATCGTGCCGCCAAGTTACTTGAAACTCTCCTCACACATAAGCTGGACTCCTTCGATGCTGATGTTTGGCTAGCGCGAAATGTGTTCGGAGCTGCTTGGACTAGGACCTCCCTTTTCATAAGGTTGATGGTCAGTTCAAAAAGCCTTGTCGCTTTTATAAAGCAATCAACAAATGTCTTCAGGTTATTTTCCTCATGTGCAATAAAGGCATAATCATTTCCAAATAGGGCTTCAGTAATGAGCTTTTCCACTGTCTTGATTGGAGTAGGGGGTCGGGAGAGGTCGGAAATTGAGCCATCTTAGCGATATATAATGTATGTGCTCAGGTGTAGGTCTTTCACTGCGTAAAGTAGGACCTATGTGAAGAACAAATTGAACAAGGCGGGGGCTAGTATGCAGCTCTGTTTCATGCCACTGGAGATATTGAAAGAATTGGTGTAGTCTCCATTGCAAAGAACTTCACCATCATATGGTTATGAAAGAGTATTATAAGTGTGGTGAAATTGTGTGGACAGCGTAGAATTAGTTAGGGTGGTCCGCAAAGCTTCTCTATTGACTGTGCCAAAATTCCATCCGTTGTTCAATACACTTTTTCTTCACTTGACACACAGCAAACACCAAGCTTATGTTGTTGCAGCCAGATACTCTGAACATTAACCTCAAATGGAGCGGAATAAGCCCATACGAACTCGAACCCTCTGCCTCAGACAGATCAGTGTAGAAGTCTCTCATCACAGCAGCTGTCTTTGAAGGGGACCGGCAACAGCGTCGCGGTGCAGCAAGAGAAAGATGCCACAAGGTGAAATCCACCTCAAACCAGTCAACAAGCTGTTGCTGGGATATCTGTGGGCGCCTGAGTGCTTCCAGCTTTGAACTGCGGGGTGACATGTCCTCTCATCGCTGAGAGCACAGACTTTGTCATCTTCGGACACCGATGGTCTACGCATCAGAGCAACGTTAGCCAATGCGTCTTCAAATTTCATAAGAAACTAGTGTGTGATTTGAAGGATATTCAACTGTTATTTCTGCCATCTACAAGACCTGTTGGACCCATCGTCTTTGTTTATATCAGACGGGATTATCGTCGTCTACAGCAGTACAAGATTTATTTCTCCATTTTTTATCAGCTTCGCACATCTTCTCGTACTGTTAGGAAGGATTCAATGGATAATGCCATATAACTCGATGTTTTCCATTTTTTTTTAATACTTTTATTTTATCTTATGTACTATTCACATGTTAGAAGGCGGTGAGCTGGCAGAAATGCTAGCACGTCGGACGAAATGCTGAGTGATATTTCGTCTGTCAAATTCTGCCACGGTCGACTTTGCCTTTCAACATTTTGGTGTCGATAAAGTAAGTACCAGTTACATACTGGGGTCGATCTAATTGACTTCCCCCCTACCCCAAAAATTTCGTACTCTGTGTCTTGAGTAGAAAAGAATATTCACATATTGGATTCCTGTTTACTGTTTATATGGCATTGTAAATGTTTGTTTCATATGTTCGATTACTTAGGATCATTGAGGTACTAGCGGCAGAAGATTACTTAGGATCATTTTGTTACAAGCGGAAGAAGATGGCATTTAAAATTCACATATGTTTTTTTATTCTATGTGGTGACATCAAAGAACTGAAAGTTGATCACAGTGTGGTGCATTCTTCACGAATTATTGGTAAGGACTTCAATAACTTAATTTGAAAGTTGATAGTTGTCAGATAATTCTGGATCTTTTCATTACAATCTACTTATTCGTTAACTTATAATGAGCAGCATAACGGGCTTAGCATGGAGCCTAACTTCGTGCGGATAAAGAACGATGCATGTTCGTGTGTTTCAAATATTCCTTTCCCAAAGATTCAATCTAGTATAGCACAACATTTAGCGATTATATTCTGAAGAGCTTTGTGCAAGAAATCTGGCTGAGAGAAGGTGTGAAATGTGAAATCTCCCATGTGCGTGTGTGTATATATACATATATATATATATATATATATATATATATATATATATATATATATATATATATATATATATATATATATATATATATATATATATATATATATATATATATATATATATATATATATATATATATATATATATATATATATATATATATATATATATATATATATATATATATATATATATATATATATATATATATATATATATATATATAAATATGTGTGTGTGTGTGTGCGTGTGTGTAAGTTTGTGTGTTTGTATACATGTGCGTATTGATATATATATATATATATATATATATATATATGTATGCATGTATGTATGTATGTATGCGTGCAAGAATACTTATCTTACTCTATGTATTTGGGTGAGGAAATCGATAAACCTCTTCATTCAAACAAAAATGCCTACTGTATTTATTCCATCGATCGATTTTTATAGCAACTCGTACTTCACGCTATCCGAAACACATCAGAATAATGATTGCAGCTTCGAAAAGCTATTCACACCGACGTCATTCTTCAAAATCTGCATCATATAATTTAAATTATTCAAAATGGTATTAGGATAATGAGGAACGAAATGGAGAGTTGACGTCTTTATGTTTGGCGACTCTTTGATTTTATTTCTATTTCGATTTATTTATTTAATGCTTACAGTTTTCGACGCATTAGTCTGTAATTTCTGGAATTATAGTCTATATTGACATTCCATTTATAAGACTGTTAATTGAATCTTGTTTTATATCAATTTAAGCTTATGAAAATATTCCGAGAGTCATATCAGAAAAATTGGACCTGGAATTTGGTATTTCACTATTAGTAAAATATCATAGTTCCTGTTTTAATCTGATTCGTGTTACCCCGAAATATGCTGTTAGTCACAGTCTTTTCTCTTTTTCATGTATATAGAGATGGAAATGCGCAAACATATGACCCTGTAGGAAAGAGGTTCTTTCAATTTTTTTATTTATTTTCAGACTAAGTAGATAAGTCGAAACACTCGCACTAAATGCAAACACAAAAAAAAACAACATACAAAGTCCCCCGTGTATACACACAGAAACACACATACGTACATACGTATATAAACATATTTCTGTGTGTCTATATGTATATATACATATATATGTATATATATATATATATATATATATATATATATATATATATATATATATATATATATATATATACATATATATATATATGCATGTATACACACACACACAAACACACACACACACACACACACACACATATATATATATATATATATATACATATTCATAAATATGCACATACATATATATATATTTATATATAGACATCTATATATATATACATGAATATATATATGTATATATGTATGTATGTATATACATGCGTGTGTGAGTGTGTATATTTGTCCCTTAGCTTTCACTGAATCTATACATCTATTCTGCTAAAGGGACAGGTGAAATCACCAAAATTCGATAAATCTGTCTGCATCTAGTGCTGTTTTTTCCTTTAGAAAACAGACGCATACCATACAAATGCACACGTGCATACCCACATACTCGCACTCACACACACACACACACACACACACACACACACACACACACACACACACACACACACTCGTACTAACCCTCATGTAGACAGGGAGATTATCCGGTAGATGCAACAGATATATGCACGCATTCCTCCAATATATATATATATATACACACACATATACATACATATATATATATACATGTATGTATATGTATACATATGTATGCATATGTATACATATGTATATATGTACACATGGTCGCACACACATAGATGCATATATGTATGTGTGTACACACGCACATACACACATACATGCATATATGTATTTGTGTGTGTGTACGTGCGCATATGTGTGGTATTGTGTATGTATAGGAACAATAGACTCGAAATCAATATAAGAAATATTGACTGACAAAGGAAACATTAGACGTGGCCCACGATCTTTTTTAATGAAACCACTTAGGCGAGTCGCTCGGCTTTTTTGAAAATACATTTTTCTCCTTCTTCTTGTAAACTATCTTATTGTATGCAGAAAAATGTCAATGTGATAACTGTTTTATTGTTATTCGTTTTTACCTTTTATTCATGTCTGTTGTAATAATTATAATTCTTTCTGTCTATCTCAGTCACATTATTATCAACTGGTGATTTTTTTCATTTCTTTTTTTTTTTCGCTTTCATTTTTTTTTTTTTTTTGCTATTAAGAGAAGCCAATTAAATACAAATCATGTATAAAAAAAATACTAAAGAAAGACAAGAATTATTGATAACAAGATTAGTTTGTTATAACTGAACAACAATAACTGCGATATTTCAGAGATATCCAGGAAGCCTTTGATGTTATTGTATATGGTTTTCTTAAGGTAACAAGCTAAATTTTCAGAAAGGTTGTAGTAGCGACATAATTGTGCTTTTACGTTTACATCTAATTTTATATCTAAGACAATAGCTTTCTCTGTTTAGCGATATAATACTGAGTTCCATAGCGAAAGAAACAATGACGTTGGAATAGTTCAGAGAAATTAAAAATTGGATTATCAGAGGAAGATATAAAAAAAGGATGACTTGAAATGTTTAAATGGATAAACAAAATAGTCCAAAAGAACTAAGAATGTTTTAAGATAGAGAAAAACAAAAGAATAAAAAAAATCATACACCAGGAAATTTAGAATGAAAGAATGACTCTTCCTGATATGAACAGACACTTTATTGTCTTTATATAAAAATATTCTGAAATTGATTATTTTGGTTGTCGTTTTTATATAAGTTAAACAACTTAGGGTATCAGTGTATGATATAGGGAGCGGTTTGTATCTCTATTAGATGAGAAGAGAATTTGATTTCACGCAACATTTATCTGGTAGTTCCCTTAAAGCTCTCGAGATAAAGTAGTTCTAATTTTATTATATTTTTATCTTATGGCGGTTAGCTGCCAGAATCGTTATCACGCCAGAGTAAATACTTAGCGTCATTTGATATATCTTTATGTTCTGAATTCAAATTTCACCGGGCTCGACTTTGCCTTTTATGCTTTCTGGGTAGATATAAGTTAGCACTGAAGTGAACTCCCACCACCCAAGAAATTGCTGGTCTTTTGCCAAAATTTGAAACAATTTTACCTATGTCTCACTCCTCATTTCTGCTCTCATTTCTAACACAAAACTTTCCCTCTGTTTGTATGTGTACATCAATATATATATAAATCAAAGGATGACTGTGTGTGTAGTACGCATGCATTTCTACAGTTTTCAACCGATTTTCACTCAACTTTGCACACACATTACTTATGTTCCAAGGATGGTAATGGACTATAACATTTTGCCCAGACACCCCCACTTAATGCGAGAAACCAACCGGGTTTTTCACATGAGTTTTTCTGTAAAAACTGTCGTTTTCAACCGATTGTCTCCACTTTCTCTTTCTGTTAATTTATCTTTTCGCTTTCTCACTTACAGCCTCTGTAATACGTCCTTCCTTTAAGTCTATGTCTATTTCTTTCACTCTCTCTCTCTCTCTTTCTCTCTCTCTCCCTCTCTCCGTCGTTCGTAAATATCTTTGTTTTCACGTTATTTGTACCCCTCCCTACAACATTACTTCATTTATTAAATTTTTTTTGCAATCTATCTCTATAAATTCACAATTTACATTTTTCCTTCTATCGAAAACTATTGTGATATAACCGCTAAGCCGTCATTACTAACCAATAATAATTCAGTCACGTCACACAGCGTTCATGCGTTAGAAAAACATCTTAAAGTGGAGCAGCTATTTTCTTCTACAGCTTTATACGCTGAAATAGGGTTTGTAATTTCTGTCTACAAATTGACTTCCTGGTGTGATATAATATTGTTTTACTTTTATTCTTTCACTTTAAATTCGGATGCGATAAGTTATTGTTTCATTTTTTGTGTGTATGTTTGCGCGTTTGATACGTACAAGATAGTAAAGGACATTTTACACCACGGCGACGCTGACATCTCATATATAAGTGTGTACGTATCTTTGAGTGTATGTGTGTGGGTGCATGAATGTGTATGTCTGTCTCTGACTGTGTGTGTGTGTTTCCGCGTTAGGTACGTTATTAAATATACGCACACGTCTACTCATGTATATGCACATGCGTCTCTCTTGCTATATGTATGTTACTGTATTTGAGAGCGTATGTGTTCGTATCGTCACATATTCTATAAGAAATGTGTATGTGCCTGTGTGTGTGTATGTGTTTACGTACGTTATTAAACACACACATATATATATACATACATATACATATGTGGTACTTACGCATATGTGGTACATATGCAAGTTACTTATTGTTTGCTTATAGTTTAATTTACACTGCATACAAAAATATAGACATACTACATACAATTGTTTACAAAAATAGAGATTAGTATCTATTTTTTGCTATGTTCGTAATGTTTGGTTTAAAATGCTGAAAAAAATTATGCCACTAAAGAAAAAACGCAATCTTTCCAGAAACACTTATAAAGCAAGGAAAAATGTAGAAAACCAAAGGCGAGAGTTTCAAGACACAAGGGACATGAGGCTTTCTCAACATCAGTAACGGTATGCTGCAGTACGTTAGATGTCCCTCAATACAGAAGGGACATGACACTTTCCAAAGATCACCAAACACATGCTGCAGCACGTCAAATACATTCTCAAGAGACAAGTGGAGGAGACTATCTCAATATCATCAAAAGAGAGATCGATGCTAGGAGAGATAACCAAAGCACAAACGTATGGAAATATGTGAAAGATCACTCTACCACTACAAAGGTGTGGGCAAATATTTTTGGGGAAGATAGTCACAGGACGTTCGAGCTCGCGCCCGAACTTTGACCCAGAATCCAAAGATAATGTTTGAAGTGTAAATATGCGGAATCGCCCGCAAAAAAGAAAATCAAGGCTTAACCTTCAACAGGAAAAGTGATGATATCTGTTTTTTTTAGGAAGCAAAATGGCCTCAATGGATCATTATGTGGAAAAGGCTCTAAAGTAACCAGTGTCGGATATAGGGAAATGCTGAGCAACAAACTGAACCCAGAATGTTGAACTAAATGCCGAGGTCTATTGCCAAAGTAAATGTTCTTGCTGCAGAAAACGCACACCTACATACAGCCACCTACATTGTAGAAACCATTGAAACATTGAATTCCCAATTGCTGGAGCATCATGCATATAGTCTAGATCTTGCTCTTTCCAACATGTTTGGACTGCTCACACATCCTATACGAAGTCGTCGGTTCGGTATAGAAGAAGAAGGAGTTAGGAAGAAGCGCATAAACGGCTGCGCGCCCAAGCAAAATCCTCTTAACTGAAGGAATAAACAAACTTGTGTACTGCTGGAAGAAGGGCAATGATATGCAAGAAGTCTATTTGGGAACATGACGTAAATGTTCAGCATCTACTTTTGTTTTAAAAACTTACAGTATCAGAAAGTCTTATAATATTTTATTAACATTAATAGCGCTGATTCTAATTCATATTTGAACTTATCCTTAGTATCACGTCCGGTCATACCAGCAGATGGATTTGATACAATTTTACATACAGCCATAGACAGGCAATTCAGTTCGTCTCCGGTTCGGTTCAGTTATGTGATGTTGATAAGCCACAAAAATGGTGGAACGTCGATGTCCATCGCGGCTGAATGGGACTCGGGGTTAGTTGTCTGGCCTGTCTATGACTTCATATATTTTAACCCTCGGCGCTTTGCGAGAGTCATCTCTTTCGCGACAAATCCCAGCCGACCAGTGAGCAAGAAAAGAACATACACTGTGTATGTCTGTTCAATGGTGTTTGCAACACTAGCGCTGCTTCTAATTCAATCAAGATTGTAGTACTCTAGCTAGTGGATATTATGCATTAAAGGAAATTCTTATGCTGATAGTCTGCCTTGAATCAAAGTCTGAGAATTTATATGTAGAGAAATCTATAGAACGTAACAAGTCTAACATGACCAGGTGAAAATAGTGGCATGTTCCTAAACATTCTGAGCGCGAGTTTACAACTACCAGTTTCATGTTTCCGATCCAGTCAACTGCCGATTCGTCGGAAACTTGAAGCCTGTAATTATTACTTGTGTAGTTTCAACACAACATGAAAAACAAAAAAGTATGGTATGCATAAATGTTTACGTAAATAGAAGTGTGCGCCTATTACAAGAATATGGAACATATGATGACATACGCGTAAAGAAATATAAAGATTTATATAGTATAAGTTCAACTTTCCAGTTAAATAAATGCAGCAAATACGTGTGCATGAGTGTGAACGCGTATGTGTGCGTAGGTGGGAATGTATGAATGGATGTGTATGGCTGTGTATGCGATTGCATGAAGGTATGTGTATGTATGATTATTTGTATGTATATCTGTAAGTATCTATTTAGTTATGTATGTGACAAAACAGGAAAATATTTTGCAAAGAATAACGATGTTATGAAATAGATGAAACAATACTCGTTTTGTTTTCACATTTATCCAACGACAAAAATAAATGAGAACATATCACACACACGGAAATAATAACAATAACAATAATAATAATAATAATAATAATAATAATAATAATAATAATAATAATAATAATAATAATAATAATAATAATAATAATAATAATAATAATAATAATAATAATAACGCACTGACAGCTACTATAGAAAATGAAAACAACACATGTATGAAAGTCTATACAATGTGATTTTTACTTCTCTTCTGCAGGATTGAACGATTGCCAATCGAAGCACTACATATTCTGGACCACCGACCGAATCTAAAACAATATACATTCTTATAAACGTACAGATACATAAATATGTATATGTACTAGCATATATTTAAATATATGTGTGTCTAAATATATAATTGTAAAAGAACGTAAATAATTATATATATATATATATATATATATATATATATATATATATATATATATATACATATATATATATATATAAAGGTATATATATATATATATATATATATATATATATATATATATATATATATATATATATATGTCTGTATATAGTATACACACATATATATACATAGATATGTATATACATAAATTTCCCGCAAATCATATATATACATATGCATATAAGTTTATATATATATATATATATATATATATATATATATATATATACCTGTGTGTGTGTGTGTATATATATATATATATATATATATATATATATATATATATATATATATATATATATATATATATATGTGTGTGTGTGTGTGTGTGTGTATGTATATATGTATATAAATATGTGTGTGTGTCTGTATATATATATACTTATGTTTATACGCACATGCATAGATACTTAATATATTCTTATCCACTGAATCATGCGTCAAGACATCCAGGTATATAAATGTCTGTTGCTATGGAGATTTAGTTCTTGTTCTCTATGTAGAACTGATCCTTATTCATGCGAAGATATTAATGAGATTTCAGAAACCTTACACCGAATGGAGCGCAGTTATTTTAGGGCGACTGTGCAACAGTTGTGTAAAATTGTACGAAATTTTTTATTATGTTTTTCTGTTCTAGTCCACATGAATTTTAGCTCCATGCATATTCTTAGTACAGTTCGGATAAAATGGTTTACTATTGATGATTTTTTAGAATTTTGTTTCTGATATTTTTGTACTTCTAGTTTGTTGTTTCATTTACGATAGCTAGCTTCCATCGTTCTCCACACAGCATTACTACAAGTCTGTCTCAAAGAATTTGGATGCATTAGTTAAAATACTCATAAAATTTACTTTATACAAAAACATTAAATTACATGCAATGTAATACGTTAACATTTCAATATGTATGTACCGATATTGATATCTATGTACGTGTATGTGAACATATACATACATATATATATATATATATATATATATATATATATATATATATACGTGTATGTGAACATTTACATACATGTGTGGGTGTATTTGTGTGTGTGTATGATGCATGTATGAAGGTATGTATGTAAGTGAGTGTGTATCTATTGATATGCAGAGTTTGTATAAGTTACCAGAATGATGCAGTAGGTAAGCAATGTACGAGATACGATTAAATTTTCTTTTAATTCTTATGGATGCACTAGATATCTGAAAATACATTTAGGAACATTTATGCCCATATATTTGTATGCTTGTGTGTGTGCTTGTGTGTGTGCTTGTGTGTGTGCTTGTGTGTGTGTGTATACATATATATATAGATATATACACACATTGATATATACATACATATATACATAATTATATATATATATACACATGTATATATACATACACATATATTTATATATATAATTGTTTGTATATCTATGTACATATATATATATATATATATATATATATATATATATATGCATGTGTGTATGTCTCTCTCTCCCGCTCTCTCTCTATATATATACATATATACAAGCACACACACAAACACATATATATGGACATAAATGTTCCTAGATGCATTTTCAGATATTTAGTGCATACATAAGAATTAAAGGAAGGTTAAATCGTATCTCGTACATTGCTTATATTCTGTAGCATTCTGGTAACTAATATAAACTATACATATGAATAGATACACACACACACACACACACACACACACTCACACAGACACACACACAGACACACACACACACATGTAATCAGAGTTAGCAGTTATAATATCCGACTAAGAGATAAAATATCCGTATATACTATCGGTATCCATTACCCATGTTATCTCTGGGTATGGGTATGCAGGTATATTTGCTTGTAGAGTACAGGTAACAACAGAATAAACAAAATTTATCCGGAAAGAAATATAAATAATCAGAAAATGGAGAAAGCCTCAAATCAACAAGCACATCAATTGAAGCACATTTATAGCTTATTCTTTCATACACAACATAGCATTACATTTATATGACATAAAAAATCTTACGGCCATTTCCGCATCCGGTGCCGGTCAATGTTTACAAATAATTGCAAAAATAAAATTCTTCATCTTCATAGGACATTTGTATCAAAGCACTGTGCTTCATCAGAGGAAAACAAAGGCATCCAAAATCCACAAAAGGAAGTAATAGGAAAGAAAATATGGCGTAGAAAAGAAGTTCAGGAAGCCCAAATATGAAAAGCATATAATCTACCATCTTAGGGCTATGACGTCCGGAAGTAAGAGAGCGAACTAGAATTGGTCTAGGGAGTAAAAAATAAATCGTAGGTAATTCCAATATAAGGGGGGACCAAGATGTTTTAAAAGTTATGAAAAGAAGTTATTAAAAATATATATATATATATATACTAGAAGGAAACTTGCTAACATGACTGTTAAGGGGCATTATCTAGGCTAACGAAAAAACTCAAGTGACACTGTATCCAAGATATTACCGTAGCGTGATTAAGATAGTTTACTCACAGAAATATTTCAGAGAACCTCATCTGTTGTCAGCAATGGGACAGGTTAAGTCCAGTGAGCTCTACAATTGTTCAATTATATTTGAACCGAGGGCATAAGGTAAAACCGTTACAATGACTATGTAAATGAAGATAAAATAAATATGAAAATAAGTAAAGGGTATGGGGGAGCAGACAATGATATAAGTGGTACAGGGCCACTTAAGTCCTTCTGCAGCTTATCGATATAAAATGCATGAGATCAACGGTCAAATGTGCACTAGGCTAGACTTATATTTAAGGGGAGGCAACTAGTACAGGTATTAGAAAGAATCTATATAAAAACAGCTAAACAATAACAATGGACTTAATATCATATATAGCAAATTGTGGTATTAATTAGATGTATACAGGTACCTAAGAAAATTCTATCCGATAGGTACACTATAATGCATAATGATAAAACCACTAACATTTAATCGGTTAATATTTAAGACTAAATTGCATGTTAATTATTATCATAGATATATTACTCAAGTTCAAACAGTATACTAAATATTCCACTGGGAATGAAGAATCTCTAGCTTTTGTTAGAAGTTCCTTCTAGGGGAACGTAAACTCATAAAATATTAATCTGAAGTGCAGTTTGTTTCTCGTCGTCTCCGACTGTTGTGCCGCATTCTCTCCTCCAAGTCACAAATTCAACTATACTTTGTTCCAGTAATAATAGGTATGAAGCTGAGAATGTATATAGGTTAATAGATTTTCACACTGCTAATCAATTGGCCATAGATCTCGTCTTTTTTTTTTTGCCTATTTTTAACCACTTTCGTGTGAAGAGAGCTCCTGATTGTCACAATAGAGCAGACTCGCCGAAATGCGTGAAGGGAAACTTTATCATAATATTGTTCAGAAAGTACTAAACTAAAAGGAAATAACATAGCATATCTGTTTCAGAATTTCATGATTATTTAACTTTACCTTTGATTTTCATGAAGTCCACTTGAGTATATAGCTTCTAAGAAAATCATTCTAAACTATTATAAATCTACTTCAAATTTATTTACGAAAATCAAGGTATTGTATCAGACATGGGTACTCTTTCTTTTGACACGTATGCTTTAAATACAAGACGGGTATTTTGCACCGACATCTTGAATGCAAAAAAAAAAAGATGATACGCACATATACACACAGGAAAAAAGTAAGCTATACTTGAAAGTAACATATATACGTGTAAATATACATATATATATATATATATATATATATATATATATATATATATATATATATATATATATATATATATATATATATATATATATTTACATATAAATATGAAATTACTTACACACAAATATAATCGCATGCTAACACACGCACACACACATTGTATGTATGTTTGTATCAAATTTTTCCAAAGGGGGTCTCGTTATCAGCTAAATGATATACGAGAAAATAACATAGACCAACATTGTTCACTGTTAAACCTAATAATAAAACAAAGATAAATTTAAAATTTTAGGAAATTTGAATATTTTTACTTCGCAAAAACAAGAATTCAATGAAAAAAAAAAAAGAAAAAAAATGGAAATATATGGTAAAGTAAATATTCAAACTTATCTTTCGAGTAACGTAAACCCATGAAAGTATACAAGATATCAGCCAAACTCAAATAGAACCGAGGAAGAAAACAAGCGATAATTTAACTATTTGCAATTTTAATGTGTTGTACATACTATTGTATTTCACATGCGTATATTGTGTGCGAATACTCGTTTGTATATGTCGATATATGTAAATAAAGTGTGTATATATATATATATATATATATATATATATATATATATATATATATATATATATATTTATTTATTTATTTATTTATTTATGTACACACACACACACACACACACACACACATATATATATATATATACGCACACACATTCACGCTAATATACTCAGTCAGTTATATTATTTATTCTAATATATGTATTTACTTTAAAAGTTATATATATTCTTTTCAATCGCGTATATATAAACACGTACACACACACTCATATATAGATATATACACGCACACTCATGCATGCACTTATACACACACACACACACAAACTCACACTCATACACACACATGATAGATAGATAGATAGATAGATATGTGTGTGTGTATATCATTGTAACGTGGGTACGTAATAAATGTATATACATCGTCTAAAAGCGTCTTGGTTTATGTCTATGTGGAAATCACTGTCGCTCTTGCCTCGTTGTGTGTTCTTGTCACAACGTTATACACCTTGCTCCGAATGACACAATATCACTACGGATGATGATTGTCTCAGGCACAGTTACAATATTATGCATTTCAACGCTCATTATACCTTTAGTATGCCACACAGATGTCGATTTCAATATGTTTATTATATATTAATGCATAACTATGTAATTCATTTTGTGATAGGAAGAGAAAACACGCATGCGTACTTTTGCGTAGAGAATTACTCGTCAAACTTCATGTAGGTAAAACATGTGTTGAACATTGAAATTAATTCGTTTATTTCAACTGTGCTAGTATAATTATCAATTACACCAGCGGTATTTCGTCTGTCATTATGTTCTGAGTTCAAATTCTGCCGAGGTCGACTTTGTCTTTCATCCATTCGGGGTCGATAAATTAAGTACCAATTCTCTACTGGGGTCGATCTAATCGACTGCGCCCCCCTCCCCAAAAATTTCGGGCCTGGTGCCTAGAGTAGAAAAGAATGCTTAGCGAGATTTCATCTGTCTTTACGTTCTGAGTTCAAATTCCTCCGAGGTCGATTTTGCCGTTCATCATTTTGAGGTCGATAAACTAAGTACCAGTTGCGTACTTGCGTCGGTATAATCAGCTGGTTCCTTCCCCAAAAATTTCGGGCCTTGTACCTATAGGAGAAAAGAACTGCTAGCATGCAGGACAAAATACGTAGCTTCATTTGTCATTACGTTCTGTGCGCAAATTCCTCCAGAGTTGATATTGCCTTTTTTATTTTTCCTTTCAGAAGTCGGTTGAAGGCTATGTAAGTCGATGTAGTCAACTTCACAGAAATTATTTGCCTTGTGCTACAATTTGAAACTGTTGTTATTATTATTATTATTTAATATCTGTTAGAACTCCGGTCAAAATGCATACCAGCATTTCGTCCGTCTTTAGTTTCTGAGCTGAAATCGCACCGAGGTCGACTTGCCTTTCATCCATTCGGGGTCGATAAACTAAGTATCAGTCAAGCACTAGTGTCGATGTGATCAGTTTATCCCTCCCTCGAGGTTGCTGGCTTTCTGCCAAAATTTGAAACCATTATTTAAAATCTGCAATTACGTTTGCGTTCCTCATGAGAGAATTTTAAACAAATTTCAGTCAGTAGAACTCACTGCAGAGAAACTTCGTGACCTAACTATCGCACATATACTTTATCCTAGACACTCACATTACTGCGCACCTAAATACCCTTTGCACACATTAAATTCCAAGATCTGCGTACATTTCAGTTACTATCCATCATCTCTTCCCTTACAGACAATGGGTTTGTCCAATATCTTTTCTTCTCTACCCATCCTTCTTTCACATTTTATTCTTTTCTCTCTCAAACACCATTCTTTAATCCGAGCTCTCATTTTTCTCTCTTTTTTTTCTTTTTTCCTATTAAATTTCTATTTATATTTTCTTATTCGCTTTCTTGTTTATTCATTTATTTATTCATTCATTTTCTTTAATTAGTTTTCTTCCTATCCTATGTTATTTTATGAAATTTCAAATTGTTGTCACTTGACTAAATGCAAAAAGAAATTTTAACAATAACTACAATAAAATATATCGCCACCTTCACCGCTTTATGAAAGCTTCGTAAACGCGCGAGCATGGTTTCATGACATAGATATTTAATGAATGAATATCACTAATTTATAAAAAATGAAGTTAATCTAATATAATATGACGTAATATTAGCAAACATTGTTTCTACATTAAACAATTCATTTTATCTTATATTTCTTTAAAAACTTGAATGTGCCAAGTTATCGTTAACGAAATTAATTATAGAGTCATAATGGCAATAGTGATGGCACTTTTAATATATATTACCTTAATGAGGCCTAAATATAAGAGAATAAGGAAAACTAATTAAATTGATTTCTACTAAGTAATTAAGAAAAAATATATTAAATACAATATTTTATTGGTCAAAACTAGAATGGGTTAAGAAGAAGCTTTGTCTTTTACAAACAATCTTCTTTATGCCCCATATATAAGCCATATTTTCCAATCCATGTATGATTCTTTTATAAGACAACCTGTAGTCAGGAAATATTATTCCAGTTTTTTAAAAATCTATTTTGTGTCCTAAATATTTGTGCCTCACGTTGTATAAATTAGAAATAGATTCATATTATATCACACATATATATAACTTTAGGTAATCTTAAATATATATATATATATACCAACTTTCTCACCTATATATATATATATATATATATATATATATACATATATGTATATATATATATACATATATATATATATACATACATATATATATACACACATATATATATACACACATATATGTATATATATATATATATATATACCTAAATTAGTAGATAGAGCTACGTTGGTTAAACTTGACCAGGGATATGAAGGTACAAATTGCTTTAATATCAATTAGGATAGAAATTAAATTAGATCTTAATGTGCTGCCTTTTCATTTAAGAAACGTATCGACAATGAAACCACTGATTTATAATAGTTACGCATTATGTCCTTTTATATATTATATGTGCTGGTAATATAAATCAATATTATAGATGTATTAGTCACATAAATTGTTAACTACATAAAAGAATACTCAATTTAGAGAAATGAATAAGCTTATTTTACATAATATACAAGATAAATTTTTAGTTTAATAAAATTATCTCAGCAATCAGAAAGAATAAAAGAAAGAAAAGAGCAATCAGTGAAGGGTTGGAGGGGAGAAACTTGTACCAACTCGAAATGAGAATTGGGATAATTTCACTACCATCGTCTGAAGAAATGAGAGCAGCTGTTGATTTGTGTTTTCGCTCCAACGAGCAGCAGCAATATAACATTTACTCTACCGCATTACCGTTTATCATGCAGACGAAACACTTACATATAAAAAGGGGAAAAAGTGGAGCATGTTTATGATATTGTTCATTTGTACAAATAGATCAAATATGAGATAAGACAAATAACTTGAGACGGCTGCTGGTAGCTTGTATTTGAAGGAAAATATGTGAATATAGAATACAAATGACATACAATATAAATTCTTGGTTTAATGAAATTACCTTCGCTTCCAGTGACGGTTGACTTTTAACTTAAATGCAATTGATACAGATTTCTTATGAAAAATTGTGATAAACCTGACATCGTTTCTTAAATGTCATGTCAATTTGGGGAAAACTCTTGATTCTGGCGATAATCTCTCATTCCCATTTGCAGAATAATACCACTGGCTACCATGGGATTGGTCTACTCCAATAAATAAAGAATTCATATTCTATGTTATTTGATATGTGAGATCTTAGAGCTCTATTTATAGTTGTTGTATGTCTTTCTACACCATTCAATAGTTTTCTGTCTTTATCTTTTCTTCCCTTCTTCTATCGTTATCGTTTTGAAAAGTAGTGTCCTATTACACTTTCAATAGATATTCAAATCATGCTATGAAATAATAAATAATAAATAATAAATGTGCCCTTTTAAAGCCTGGTTTCCCGTGTTCTCCAGCTGGACGGAAGGTCAGTTGATCATTTTTGCTAGCTGAGTGGACTGGAGCAGCATGAAATGAAGTGTTTTGCTCAAGAACACAACACGTTGCCCGGTCCAGGAATCGAAACTACAATCTTACGATCATGATGCTGACATCCTAACCACTAAGCCACGCGCCTCCACCTTTGAAATTATACTTGGTTAAAAAAAATTTGGAAACCCGTTATGCATAAGTGATTCATATTATTTCTCAAGGGAAAGGGTATTTTTAAAGTTATTTCTTTCGTTGAATGTTTTTTTATAATTAGATTTATATAGATATTATGTAATAATTTGTTAATATCAGTATGACCACTGAAAATATTAAAATAAATTGAAATAACTGTCGTAGGGCAAAGTCGATTTACAATTGAATAAATATATACTTCTACGTTTTAAAATATATAGTCTTTTACTGAGTGGAATTTTAAATTTGATTATATACGTATGTGTATATATGTGTTTGTTAGTGTATTGTTTTGACTGATTTGCATTCTGCCAATAATTAATATTCTTTTCTACTCTAAGCACAATGCTTGACATTTTTGGGGAGCGGGGAAGCCCTGTGGATTAGATGGAGCCCAATATGCAGCTAGTAATTAATTTATCCACCCCGAAAGGATGAAAGTCAAAGTCGACCTCGGCAGAATTTGAACTCAGAACATAAAGACAGACGAAATACTGCTAAACATTTAGCCTGACGTGCTAACGTTTCTGCCAGCACCCCGCCTTTGCCAATAATTAATTTGAATTGCTTCACAAAGTTGTTTTGTCCAGGCGTAATCCTTTCTGAAATCATACAGAGCTACCCAAATAAGCCTACCGTGTAACGATAGCTCTTCTTCCTCAGAGTATTTACAGTTATGTGACATAGATTAAGCAAATTACTGTAACATCCACCCTAATCACCTAATTAGCAAAAAGCGATTACCCTCATTGCTGCGATTCGGTTCATCTTTGGAAATGATGAACCGAATCGAAGAATGAGATCAAAATGTGTGCTGCGTGTACTCAGTCCAATTATGATGCTTTCAAGCTTCTATAATGATCTGAACGCTGATTTTAAAAACACAAAATGCAACTTTGAAATACTACACCGGCGAGATTTTACATCGACACATTTTAAGAAAATTTCTGTGAATAGGCGATAATATTAGTTCAATTTCTACTACATACCCTTTACAACGTAACAACAATAAAACCTAATGCTTGTACCGATATGATCATTCGCAATATATTTATAACCCATATATGTATATCCGTTCACCTATGTTATTTAGACAGGAAACGGATCATATGGCGCTTACATTACAAATATGGCGATCCTCATTTCCGTATTGTATTTCATCAAGTACATTGTTCAATGCAGAGGCGATAATAGTTCTTGCATTTGGAAGCCATATTGAATAAAATGCAATCTCATTACTCTGCATTAAAGACATTTTATTAACTACGAAAATATGCAATTACATTTATTGCGAAGATGTAATTATAGATATCAAAGTATGAAATTTTAAAAATGGAAACTGAACGTATTACGATTGCTTTTTTTTTTTTTTTTTTTAATATTCGAAAATTTTGGAAGAAATACGATACTACACAGCCAACAGAGTTGTGCCACTAGAAAGCAGTCATTTAATGGCATAGCCTCAAAAGCCACATGCGTTCTGGCAGCAGATTACCTAATACTAGCCGTATGCGTCGTTTCTATTTTTAGAAATTTGGGTGTCTTGTGTGCTTTTCGAGATCTTGGTTCTACTTCTCGTGAACTAACGAAGATATATAATCGTTGATTTATCTGATGTATGAAGATAGAAGCTGTATGCTTAAAGCTAGCCTTCAATACCAAAATACACAAAGACGATAATTTGTGAATTATCATTCTGTCTCCGACTTCAGCTATTGAATACTCTATGTCCTGACCTGCATCAGGGCTAACTCGAATGTTACCAACGATAATTGCCGGCTTACATTTGTACGTACATACATACATTCACATACATACTATCCGTTTATATATAAAGAACTGTTAGTTATAGCATTGCAAAGAATTCATAGTAGGAGTGAGCTAAGGTGCAAGCTTTGAAGTAGCAAATACTTTTCACGAAAGAAAAAAGTTATAATTATTCACTTTTGGGGAAAATTTTGGCGCCCATCTGCAATACTAAACTAATTAATTTAGTAAGTAAAAGATAAACTATATCCTGTATTAGAAGTGAATTTTAAAATAGGTACATTGCTAGAAATTTTGTTACATATAACCAACAATCGGGTGAACTGAATCGCTTAGGATTATCCTGTGTTTGATACAATGGCCTAGATAAATATCCGCAAATAATAACAACCTGTCAATAGTAATTATAATTTCCGAACCATATATTGTAGATCACTGTATTCACAAGTAAAGAAGGCTGATTTCAGCTGAAATGCATTCATAGACAAACAAACATTGTTAGGTAAAACATAGCATCATTCAGTTAGAAATAGTGTTCTCCATTTCCGAGATGGAATCCAACAATGCAAGAAAGGTTGAGAAGAGCATAAATTGTACCAAATAAATGAAAACGAGTTAAATAAAATGAGATTAATTTTCCGTGTTAATGTATTAAACAAATAATTCGGAAGAATTGTATTATACAAATAATTTGACGTGTCACTCAAATGAAGAAAGGGCACCATAAACGTAATGACAGCGTTCAGAAATATTCGTGTAACAAGTGTGATAAAAATATCACACTGGAAAACTCATCACACCTTCAAAGGCTTTGCTCGGAAAAGTTGCATTCTAAGAAGAGTTCACACTTTGAATGAAAATAGCATGGGCTGCAGTGTATACTTTTGCAAGAGGCACAGGCGTTATTTACATATTATACTCATATGTTGAAATACATACACACACGCTCATGTACACGCACGCACACACGCACACATATACTAAAATATATTTCTGTATAACTATGTGTGCGTATATGTATATATATGTATATGTATGTGTGTGTATGCATCTATGTATATATACATAGATGTGTGTGTGTATACATATATACATGTGTGTGTGCGAATACATAGATACATGTGTATATATATATATATATATATATATATATATATATATATATATATATATATATATATATATATATATATATATATATATATATATATATATATATATATATATATATATATATATATATATATATATATATATATATATATATATATATATATATATATATATATATATATATATATATATATATATATATATATATATATATATATATGGAAGAGTTTACGAAAAAAAACAGCAACAGGCGAGGACAGGTGGTGTAAACAACAAAAGGATGTATTAGTTTAACGCTCGGGAATAGAGAAAGTCTTTAACGTTTCGGGCTACGCTCTTCAACACAAGGAATAAAGAGAAAACAAGGAGAAAAACACGGAGAAAAAATAATGAATGTTGTGGTCAGCGATCTATCATAGCGACTGCCGGACAGAAAGTTCGCACAGGAGAGCTAAGAAAAAGGGGAGATAGCAAAAGAGGACAGAAGCGGTGATCCAAATACGCGAAGCTGGGTGTGTGTGTGTTTGTGAGAATGCTGGTGATCTCAACGTGTGTATGTGTGAATGTAGGTGTGAAAAAATGGGGAGGGGAGAAAGGAGTTGGTCAGTTGTAGTGTGTGCGTGTTGGTGTGTGGTGAAGTGAAGTGTGGTGTGATGTGAGGGTGTTGGGAGGTGGGAGTTGGGAGGTGGGAGTTGGGAGGTGGGGAAGGAGAAGGCGGGGAAGGCGAAGGCGGGGAAGGCGAGCGTGGGGAAAGCATGGGTGGAGTGTGGGTTAGGCTGAGGGTGGGGGTAGAGGTAGGGGTATGCTGGTAGGCAGAGGTTTGGGTGGGTGTAAGGAATTGGATGGGGTGGGGTGGGAAGGTAGAGTAGGAGTGTGTTAGGGTGGGATGAGCTTATGAGGGAGGGTTGACGATGAAGGAGGGTAACGATGAAGGAGGAAGGGGAAGGTGGATATAAGAAAGGGGAAGGTGGGTATGGGAGGAGGGAGAAAGCGAGGAGAAAGAGAGGAAGAGAGTAAGAGAAAGAGAAAGAGAGTAAGAGAGATGAGAGTGAGAGAGAGAGAGAAAGAGTAGGGGTGAAGAGAAGTAGGAGTGAAGAGAAGTACAGAGAAGTAGGAGTCGGAGCAGAAGGGGAGGAGAGGAGAGGTGGGTGGTAGGAGGTAGGAGGGAGGGCGGAGGGGAGAGAGAGAGACGGCGGTAGATGAAGAGGGAAGGGGAGTTGAGCCCATGTGGCGCAAAGGAGCGAAGAGAGAAGATTAATCACTTTTCACGGCGCAAACGGGTGTCCGGATGGCCCCTACACACACAGGATATAAGAAAGGGGAAGGTGGGTATGGGAGGAGGGAGAAAGCGAGGAGAAAGAGAGGAAGAGAGGAAGAGAAAGAGAAAGAGAGTAATAGAGATGAGAGTGAGAGAGAGAGAGTAAGAGAGAAGAGAGAAAGAGTAGGCTGAAGAGAAGTAGGAGTGAAGAGAAGTACAGAGAAGTAGGAGTGAAGAGAAGTACAGAGAAGTAGGAGTGAAGAGAAGTACAGAGAAGTAGGAGTGAAGAGAAGTACAGAGAAGTAGGAGTGAAGAGAAGTACAGAGAAGTAGGAGTCGGAGCAGAAGGGGCTGTTAAAGTCTGTCATACCGGCCATGACGAAGGGAAATAGCCCTGAAACTCGAGTCGCCTTTATATATATATATTTTTATTTATATATTTATATATTTGATCCTTTATATTGAACACTCAATATTTCATCTACATTCAATACTTTCTTTCATGGTGCCATCCATTTTTTAAAAATTTTATTTTATAATGTATATTGTATATCATATTATATATTGTATATTCCATATTCTATACCCCACATTAGTTCTGCAGGAATATAAATAAAACATAAAAAACAGACAGTGTTAGAACTCTTTTAAGCAAAATAATATATATATATATATATATATACATATATATATATATCATAAGGTTTTTAAACTTTTAAATTTTCATATTCAAAAGAGACAGAGACTTCAAATTCGATATATCGAGTTATTCACCACTCTATGTTAACATTTCTGTGCCAAACTTATCCAGTGACTGGTCCATTGGATTTAGACGTTTGGCACTTCTTCAGGAGTGGTTACCTTTCGAACAAAACACGAAAAAACACATACATAACTATTATTAGGTCTTTAGGATCTCATTAGCTTTCGTCTTTGTTATTATAGGGGAGATAACTCCTTAATTTTCTATTTTTATTGCTCTCCTGTGGATTTCCACTAGATTAGTTAATTATTTTGTTTATTTCTCTTTACTATACTATATTACCCGTATACATATGCATACATACACCTTAGTCTTCCTATGCCCAACGAGATCGGACATAGGAATATTAAGCAAGAACATTATAAATAACTATCTACCCACAATAACCACTAAGTTAAAGTTAGAATTATGGTCTAGTACAGACCAAGTAATTAATTGGTTTAGATCAATTGAACATAAAGAAGAAACAAAATTTATCCAATTTGATATAGCGAACTTTTATAGATCAATTAACCCAATAGTACTAAACAAGGCAATGTGGTTCTTCCATAAAAAGCAGGCCTCACTAAAGAATAATTTAAAGTTATAACAGCAGCAAGGAAATCGTTTATTAGCTTTAAAGATAAGATATGGGTAAGGAAAGATATCCCTGGAGCATTTGATGTTGCCATGGGAAGTTCCGACTCAGCTCAAATAGCTGATATGGTGGGATCATTTATCCTCTATGAATTAAATGATCAATTCCCTAGGGTTAGGGGGGGGGGGGGTTGTATAGAGACGACTGCCTGTTATAAGTTAGGAATTGCTCAAACCAGGAACTACAG
>NC_142942.1:5621205-5626205 GCF_046866305.1 Octopus bimaculoides | reverse complement strand
CATAGTTACTTTGGTTTCTCGTGGAGGAAATTGAGAGAATGCTACTAAAAGTTGATCCTACATGAATTGATGCTACTATACTGTTACTTTGTCCAACGAAAGGACATCCACCTTTACATTCTAGAAGATGATTTGCGTGCTGCTACAATATACGCCAAAAATACGTAACATCTGCAAGGATAATGATACAAATAATTTTCCTCAGGTGAAGATAGAAACATTCCTTTATGTGTGACTCCGACCATGCCGGAGCACCGCTTTAATGGTTTTTTTTTAGTCGAAGAAATCGACACCATGACTTATTCTTCGTAAACCTAGTGCTTATAGTAGCAAATCTCCCGCCAAACCACTAAGTTACGAGGACGTAAACACACCAACATCGGTTGTCAGGTGATGGTGGGGAGACGAAGATACACAGACATTCATACACATATACATACATACATACATATATATATATATATATATATATATATATATATATATATATATATATATATATATATATATATATATATATATATATATATATATATATATATATATATATATATATATATATATATATATATATGTATGTATGTATATATATATACATATACATATACATATACATATACATACATACGACGGTCTTCTTTCAGTTTCCGTATACCAAATCCACTTACAAGGATTTGGTCAGCCCGAAGCTATTGTAGAGGACGCTTGCCGAAGATACCACGCAGTGGAACTGAACCTGGAATGGAAGCTTCTGACCACACAGCCAAAACCGAACCTGAATAAACGTGTTCCCATGTGGAATCAAGCCCTCACTAGCTGGGTGAAAGCCAGGAATCCTAACCATACACAATATTCTGCAAAATTTAAAACCTTTGATTTTCTACAGTATGCTTTCGTACTAGTTTACACTTATCTAACATGCTGTTAATACACATTGTCTCGTCCAAGCTACTAATTTATTTGCACAGAGAAATATGTGTATGTATACATGTTTGTATGTATGTGTATTGTGTATGCATGCATGTATAATGATGTTTTATGTTTGTATGTATGTATGTGAAATAGATAATTCGTGCATATATTGATAACTGAAACATTATATTTACTAAAATAGTTAATTTCTTTAGCTATAGTACTGCCATTGAAATTTCAAATTATCTTGCCAACACCTACGTAACACCAAATTAGTTACTCCTTGACTTTTATATAGAAATTAGCACCACGAATACCTTTTAATACATGTGTGCGAACTCTATGGAAGAGAAAAAGAAACGGGCCTTGTAATGCACGTTTTAATTGCTCACATCTTGATATTTATCTACTTAGAAATTATTTATAACTATAATCAATGTTTAAGTCCCATAAATGAAAAGAATAAATTAATCTCAGCTGTATACAAGTAATGAAATTGTCTCTATATTTCCCACAGCGCAATTGTCTAGCATTAGCGTATCTAGGTGTATCTCCGAATATCCGCTGTTTCAATCTTTCTAGAAGGTGTCAGGTTTTTCAGCCACGTCAAGATGCACAGAACGTGCCAGAACCTATGACAGAACCTAGAAAATGCTCTCAGTACATAAGCGCAAGTGTATGATTATGTGTGTGTGTGTGTGTGTGTGTGTGTGTGTGTGTGTGTGTGTGTGTGTGTGTGTGTGTAGTTGTACATATGTATGCGCGAATGCATGCGTATATTCAGAATTACTGAATATTTTGAGTTGTAAACTTTCAAATTTGGCCAAAGTTTTTACAGTGACAGGGTCGAATAAATTAGTAAGAAATTGAAGGCAAATCTAAAAAAAAAAATCCCAACCAACGAAAATAGCAATGACAATGTGAACTGCGGCGTTGACGATGGAGGTGGTAGTGCGATGTTGACGATGATTATGATGATAATATTTGTGTTGTTGTTGTTGTTGGTTTCGCAGGTAGCGGTAGTTATGTTGGTGTAATGGTGGTAGTCCTAGTAGTTGTTTTAATAGTGACGATGATATTTATAGCTCTCGTGATCTCGATTACGATGCGGGTCATGATGATGTAATTCAGCATCATTCTGATCGTGACACTGGTGATGGTGATAAAGAGTTTGATATATTACTACACTGCATCATTTTTTTTTTTTTTTTTTTTGGAGCATTGCGTCAAACTGTATTTTAGGAATGCATTCGTAATCCTGAAATGAAGACTGCGTAGCCCTACTTCCCCTTCCGTAACGGCTTGGAATTTATTATCGAGTCTATTGATATTTTCTTTAACCTGTCATAATATTCCATCATTCTCACTGTCAATCAACATTGCCACTGATTCGGTTGCACAGTATATAAAAATACATTCTAACTGAATACGAAAAAAAAAAAAAATAGAAACAAAAAAATACGAAGTAGTCATTGTAATGACCTCAGAGATCTATTGTCGTAAATTTTCCATAATTCCTTCGTGAGTTATTACTTCAGTTTTATTTTGGCTTGTATTTCTCCGGGAATTTTCGTGATGTCTTTTCCTTTCGTTTTCGATTTCGTTTTGGAGTCTCTGACGCTAGAGGAAGATAGAATGTATAATGCAAATTTATATGAGATGACAGAGAAATCACAGAACTCCATTGCTTTCTGAGATTGCTAGTGTCACGCCACACTGAATTTATAATGAACTCACTTGCTCATCCATAGAGAACTTGGATTTTTTTCTGCCGGTTCTCCGCTATATTAAAGCGGAATGTCTCTATGAAACGTCATGCATGTCAATACAATGATATAGATTCAGTCAAAACAACATGCAATGAGCAAGGTTCTGGAGTAGTAAACTTAGAAAGATTTGGGATATAATGATAAGGCATGAAGCGTATCTAAGATTAATATGTATAGAGTTACTGTAATATTGGGACCCCAAAATGAATTCAGATATATGATATTTCAGTTGGGTATGGAATCTCAGAATCTTAAAAATAGTGAGCACACATGGGAATCATTAAATCGTTACGTACAATCTAACTGGAATATTATAATAAATAAAAAGTGAAAACTATATAACCTGATATATATTTATATATAAAATCTGCATACATTCATTCATTCATAAATATTCATAGAGACGGACAATAATTAATGATGCATTTGCCAACTTTATTAAACACTTTGTCACAATATGGAAACGTTAGTGTTTTCGGTGTAAGAAAGTGTTCGTTTAACACGCACTTGGTGCGTGTTAAACGGGTGTTAAATAGGTGGGAAGAACATTCAAACGCTGGTAGGCATTTCTGTTGCTCATATAAACATTATTGTCTAAGGACCACCGATAGAGTATTTTTTTCTTTGGATGAAATTGAAACCAGCCCTTCTATTTAGCAAAATTTCCTAAGTCGATGCCTACAAACCTATAAATATTTATATATGCGTACGTATGACTCAGTGTGAGTGTGTGTGTGTGAGTGTGTGTACTTACGTATGTATGTATGCATGAATGCATTGATATCAAATAGCGAATTCTTCTCTAATGACATCTTGTGTCCCAGCACACAATTGCTCTCGGAACATACAATGCATTTAATGCAAATAACCACAATGGTAAAAACTTCGTGGGAAACCAAAAAAAAATATATATATATATATTTGTGCTTATCAAGATGTCTCACATATGCATACATACATGTGTATGTGTTTTTTTCCTTTCTGTGCGTGCGTGTGTGTGTGTGTGTGTGTGTGTGTGTGTGTGTGTGTGTGTGTGTGTGTGTGTGTGTGTGTGTGTGTTTGTGTGTGTGTTTGTGTGTGTGTTTGTGTTGAATGCACATTAAATGAATTTAACTAATCGGTGGTACTGAAAGAAGGCTGTCGTATATATATATATATATATATATATATATATATATATATATATATATATATATATATATATATATATATATATATTTATATATATATATATATATATATATGAGGAAAATATCGTTGTGTGTATGTGTGTGTGCGCGCATGTACGTTTGTCCGTGTGTGAGTGGTCAATTGATCTATGTTTTTCCACCACCCTTGATTGAAAACCGGTGATGGCGTGTATACATACCCGTAACTTAAAGTTGGAATAGAAAGCAAAATGTCGATTAAGATGATATGATATATAAGCAATAACAACTTCTTAAAGAGAGGAAACATTGAAAAAAATTAGAACGAATCACCACGCTAATTTATCCTTCACTTTACAAACTCCCCAAAACAACCCACTTGCTTTCAGGTCAGATTCTTCAGCAAATATGGGTTGAATGAATCAAACTTATAATCAGCGTATGATGATGATGATGTTGATGATGATGATGATGATGATGATAACGACGACGACGACGACAACGATGTTGACGACGATGATGATGAGAAGGACGACGATGACGACGGTGGTAGTGGTTGTAATTATGATGGTTTTGGATATGAGGGTGTTGGTCGTGGTGGTCATGACGTGGAAGCCCATGATGAGGAGAACGGAGCTGTGGCGGCGACGACGACGGCGATGATTATGAGGATAGCATTGGTGGTAGTGGTAGTGTCGGCGGCGATTGTTGTGGTGATGATGACTGATGAGAATAATAACGATCGCGATGACACTATCAACAAAAATTTCGCTGATGCGATGGTGATGATGGTGACGATGATGTTAGTTGGGTTGATGGTAAAGTTAAATTGCTGCTGGTGACATTGTCTGCAATGTTAATAGAAAGTGATGAATCTTGTGATAATAGTTATGTTGTTAATATGTCAGTGCAAGTTTTGTTAAGGTTCCGGGGAACTGTGAGGAATTCGATAATTGTTAGGAGTTGCTTGAGTTACTCGGCTAAATTCATTAGGAATGACATGAATAGCAGTTCGTCGTAATTGTGATATTCTATAAATATTATAGATTATACTTATTTAAAGATGAGGTAACGCCGAGTAAGAATAATTAGGAAATGAACCTGAAATAAAATTGCCTCAAACATATTACACGCTGTATTCATAACAATCGGAATTCTATTCATATGAATG
>NC_142942.1:5603705-5613705 GCF_046866305.1 Octopus bimaculoides | reverse complement strand
ACTCGAGCATTAGAGTAGCGATATGCTGTAGCAAACAATCTTCACACAGGAAGGATTGGCTTGATTAGGCTAAGTTTAGGTGTAGTATGTTTGCTATGGAAAAAAAATATTCAGCTCCATGTCTCGCTACAAAATAAAAAAGAAAACGTCCCACTAAAATTTTCTCTATGAACAACTGTTATGTTACCCTTCCAAATTCTCTTCGCATTTCTGGTTAGTTCCAGATGTTTTTTAGTGTATTCCATTTCTTTGTTATCCACTCTGTTATCATATAATATCATATAATAACGTGAAGTCTACGACCTTACACCTTTTTATTTCCTTTGTCTTCTTGCTTCAATATTGGTTTCAGATTTTGGCACAAGGTCAGCATTTTCGAGATAGGAGGAAAACGATTACATCAACCACAGTGCTCTACTTCTACTTATTTTATCGACCCCCATAAAAGGAAGGGCAGAGTCGACCTCGGCAGAATATGAACTCAGAACGTAAAGATGGATGAAAAACCCGGTAACCATTTTGCCAGCTCAGTGCCTATCTACTTGCTTCAATATTACGGTTAGTCTTCATGGGGTAGACCATTTATATTCTGGAATTCTTATACTCTATCATAACCCCTCTTGTTCTTGAATACATTATTCTTCTGCTATTTCTATACACTCGCTCAACATTCCATTGCACTTCATCTTATTTTTCATTACTTACTTGTTACACATTACTCGAAGTAACTTATCAACACTTTGCAAGAGTGATTAGAATGTTACATCTATTGAATTTCTTTCTGTTGCAGAATAATATATTTTTTCTACTTAACCGCCCCCGTACATAAACTGATCCAAAACACGCGGCCCGAAAATTGTAGCGTTTGCGTGAAAGTTATAGTTAGAGAAATCAGTTGAGAGCGGCTTGTGTTTAAATATAAAATATACTATCATGTAAATAATGGATTTGAAAAATTTACAATGAAATTAAATGGTTATTTGTGTGAAAATCTGAAGTGTCTAAAAATTTCCATGTAAACTGATAATACGGAAAGAGAAATAGATGTGTCCTGAAAGAGAATCAACTGACTTCATGAATATTCACACCCATCTCAGAATTTTTGCATCGAACGCTTTCCGTTTCTGTTATTTCAATTAAAATTTCAATTAATTTCAAAAGAATACTGATTATTTCAGCGAATCTATAAGATGTTCCGAATGAATAAGTTAGAAATACTCAAATATAAAAGGGTACAATAATACAAATAAAAACAAACAAAAATATCTGAAATTATTACAGCATAGACAGATGAATAGTGAAATAATTAATGTCTGTTGTTAGGACTGATGTGGACGCTGGTGCTGATGGTGATATTTTTGTTCATGTCGCTGGTGTGTATTTTGGATTTTATTTAGTTTTTCTTGATTTAAATCATGAATGTTTTCTAATGATTTAAATTAGTTCATTTCTGAAATCGAAACAATGAAGAAAACTGAATGAGAAACATCGAATGAAAAACAAATTAACAAGTAAAAAATTTACAAGAAAAAATATCACAATATTTTTCTCTTTTTACAATGGGAATACCTGATTTTATCGGTTTCTACTCTAGAAACTCTCTTTCAGATATGCATGCGCACATTCATACACTCACACTCTACATTTTAACACCCACTCGGTTTCCCATCTCATCGAAATATGCAATTCAGTGATGTAACCCGCCAAATAAATTAAATGGAAACCGTCTAAACATAGCAAATATCCGCTTATCGCTCTGCCATGCAACATTTGGAGGAGAATTACAGAGAAGATAGTAGATCATTTTGAATGGGAACATATCTTCAATCGATTGACATATAAATTCCACCTGCTGAAATCCACAAATCTTAACGCATTTTCTGACAGATTCATGCTTTGGAAAGTTTCACTAAAAAGTGTTATTCTCCGAAATATCTGCTCGAAACAGGTCTTTTGGAAAGAAGTATAGTATTTACAATCACTACGTGGTTATTGGTTTTGTTTACCAACGGATGAGCCCTAGTAGCGCAAGCTTGTGATTAAAACGTAGCACTGATGAATATTTCACCTTTTTTATGTTTAATTTAGTATTTCAATTTCTAGAGAGGTAATGTGCAGTTTGAAGGAGATTTGGTAGCTATTTCTAGTAATTAATATTTCCTAATAATATGCTGTCTGACATCACTCAGCGCTCAATGAAAATTTCACGATTAATGTTTTTGTTTTTGCTTTTATAAACGATCTTTGAAAGTCAGATTTTTACCAAAATTCCAGACGAAAACCAAATAGGATTGCGTATAGTTTCTATCAATCTGTGTCCCTAATTACAATATCTATGTAGAATTGTGATATTAAGAGTGAAGTCATTTGAGATTGTAAACACAAATAACGAAGCGTTGAACCACTAACGGTTCATCCAGTTTTGTTTCGGTAAAAAAATATTAGAAATTAAAGAATCATACGGCTAAAGATTCCTAGAATTCATATAATTATTTATTCCTTTACTTATTACGAAGCTCTGAAATATATATATATATATATATATATATATAGTACTATTTCATTCTTTTTCAGAAACCATCAGCTTGATATCAGGTATGACTTATTAATTAAATATTTTATGATATGAAACATATCATTAACGATAGAACTAATTACAGCATGGAGTAAATTCATAAAATGTGTCTGTGTGAATTGTTTTTCTCTCTCTTCACAGAGAATCAGCATAATAGCAATCCAAATAATAGTATTTTAAATCGTAGAACAACATTTACTATCATTTATTATCATCTCATTTTACACAATTCTTTACAAAACATTTACTGGGCAGTGATTCTTTTAAAACGGGGAAGTGTTAACAATACTCAACCTATATTATTTCAAGAGACTCGTTAAAAACTTCTGTGAGACTTTGCAGAGTGTTCAAGGTTAAATCAGATACCGTACCGTATTTGGTTTCAACTTGTCTTGATTGCTATTCACTTTTGCACTATAGGTGTTAGTAGCAGCTGTTGTTGTCCTGTTGTGCAGCTAGTATTACGTTACACAATGTAGCTATATTTAAGACGCTATGGTGTAATGGGAGAATATTTTCTTGCTATTTCTATCCAGTTGACTGATCACGTAGGGCCAGTTTTGAGGGTATGAATTCAATTTTATAGTTTTATACGGCTGTAGATATATTTTAGGAATGGTGTGTCAAATCATCAAGTGATGTTTATTTAATGTAAATTAACAATATCACATGGTTAACAGCTGTATTGCATTGCGGGATAAGATAAGAAAGAATTTTCATTAAGGAAGCAAGCAATTTAAATGAAGAATCAGTATTCTCATTATCCAATATAGAGCATGAAAAATATCATGCTTAGTAGAAAGGCAAAATTAAATTTACGGAAGAAACTGGAATAGAGAAAGGAAACTGGAAAAGAATCAGAGTTCAAAAATATCACACAAAAGTACTCCAATACTTGAAAATATTGTCAATGATTGATATAAGGTATCGTAAATTTATTATAGCCAAAAATTCTCTGTAAGAAAAGATTCCTGTAATACTTCCGAAATTTCTGAACAGCATAATTATTTGGACTGGTACTTCATTATATTGAATAATTTGAAATAATTAATGAAGGAACTAAGGTGGTAAGCTGACGGAGTCGTTATCAGGCCAGGTAAAATTCTTACCGGTATTTCATTCGGCTTTACGTTTTGAGTTCAAAATCCGCCTAAAATGAGTACCAGTTGGGCAGTAGGATCGACATAATCGACTAGCTCTCTCAACTGTAATTTCTGGCGTTGTGTCAAAATTTGAAACCAGTAACTTATGAGGAAACTAATCAATTCTCTCTAAAACATGTTCTTCTTATCAAAATTGAAAACAAAATGCTTTTAAATTATTAAGTAGTTTGTAAAAAGAATAGCTACAAATCACAAATAGACATATCAGAGATTCCAAAATGTCCGAATTCTCTAAAGTCTTCCATTATTTACTCACAAACACATACATGAAGAAAAAAATCACATATACCAAAATGCATACACATAGAAAATTAAGAACGGGATACACATTCATTAAACTTTAAAATAAATAATAATCATTATAAAATTGCCTTAGCAAATGAATTTAAATGGAATATGCTAGTGGGTGTAATTTAATTGTTATATGCTTTCAACGAACGGCTAAATCCACGGGAAACAGAGCAGGCATTTAGCCAAAACATTTCAAGTGTAATCACCTCGACTTTTTTCATAAAAAGAGTCTAAACGTTTAATTTTCTCATCTCTTTAAACCATTCATTATCAGGAGTATAAAAGTAAGGAAATTTCGCTTTCAGTTCAAGAAGTTTGTAGGCAAAAATTCCCTGCTATTTTGAAAAGTTTACGTTACTTCATCTAAGTGCTGAAGACAGTGTACTTTTTTTTTTATCTAAACTAGCATGCACTGGAAAAGAATTTCACTCCACTAAAAATAACAAAAAAACACATTTGTATCTAGTACAATGAAACTATTATTTTATTGGTTAACTATGTGTAAGTCCTATACTATTAACAAAGCTCATAATAGGGTTCTCATGATCAGTTTAAGCTATATCACTATATTTACATTCCAGTTACATTTGTATTAGCCTTACGTACTGTGACTAATTGTGTTCAATGTCCTTAAAAATTAGACCGAAGTGTCCACGATGGAATGTAGTAGCATTACTACAAACGTTGTAGAATCCGAGGGATATCTGCAGACATTCATTTGTAGAACAATTCCAATGAGAAAGCCTTTATCTTGCCAGTTGTTTTGCCAGAAATAGTAGCGAAATATCACTAAACCTACGGTAGTCCACCATCTTCAAGCATGATCCGATTTAAAATGTTCCATAAAGAATCTCACAGCTTTGATTTGAATTTGTTGTCAAACACTTGCCCAATCATGGCTCACCTGGAACGAAACGACAATTGTAGTACAATAATTTGAGGAATCATTACAAACTATTTCACTAGAATTATGAAAACAATGATAATGAAAAAGCAAGAATATTGCAATTTTTATTTAGACAACATTAAAATTCGGCCAAGTCAGATGAAGCCTGTATTATGATAAATGTTGCAATAAATTCCATGTTGTATTTAGGTCTCACCCTTAACATTACTATTCAAATCCCGCTAGTGGCGACAATAACATTCAGATTCTGGGCTCAATAACATTCAGATTATGGGTACAATTTAATTATATTTCTTCCCCAGGAACATATGCAATGCGCAACAAATAAAACAATAAAAAAATAGTGACTTTTTAAAAATCAATTGACCTATTTTAAATGCGACCCTGCTAGAATTATTTTGTCTTTTATTCAGATATAGTGAATCAAGGACCATATTAGTGTCTATTTTAGTGTACGTCCATTTTTAAGATGTTAGATGTAATCCGATAGAGATTTAGCGGCAAATTCTCGCATTTGTAGCAACCTTTTAGTCTCACTCCTTTGTTTTCTTACGATGTCAGTCGATTTTATATTTCTCTTCCCTCATTATTAATGGCAAAACTGATACGGCATATATTTTGCTACAATCCCTCTCTCAATATATCGGGATTTCTCTAATGAAAGCAACTTCTGATAGTTACATAAATGCACTTTATTTATCAGTTCACAGAATGATGCGATTTGAAATTTGTTCAACATAATTTTGTGCATTAGTATATTATTATATTTATCTTTTATTTCAATATTTCAAATTCATTGAATTTGGAATTTGATATCTTCATTTGAAACCATCGATTTTGACCTAGGTCTGGTATGAATCAACTGATTTGCATCCACTCTACAATTTTCAAGAAAATATTATACAAACTTACATATATACAGTGCATACACATTCTTACATACATACATGCATACGTGCATATATTCACAAATATATTAATACATAAATGGATTTGTATACATATATTTGTATATCTGTATATGTCCATGTGTGTGTCTATGTGTATAAATGCATATATACACGTACAATTATACTTGTACAAATACAATGATTTTATGAAATCTGAAAATAGATGGTATGATTATGTCAGGTAGCAATAGACATTTTTCATACACTAATATCCACTTGAAATATAATGTCTGCAGTAAGTAATCGACAGATAATGAACAGGCCTATCACCCAATGCAATTTTAGATAAACGAACTAAAGCCGTCTCACTTCACTTAGCATTATTTTATTCTTATTCATGTTTTACTCATTTGACTGCGGTCATGCAGGCGCACCGCTTTTTAGTCGAAGGAATCGACCCCAGCACTTATTCTTTGTAAGTCTGATACTTATTCTATTGGTATCTTTTGCCGAAGCGCGAAGTCACAGGGACGTAAACACACCAAGATCGGTTGTCAAGCGATGGTGGGGGACCAACCACAGACACAAACACACATACACACACACTCGTATATATGACAGGCGTCCTTCGTTTTCCGTCTAACAAATCCACTCACAAGCCTTTGGTCGGTCCGAGACTATAGTAGAAGACAATTGCCCAAGGTGCTACGCAGTGAGACTGAACCAAGAACCATGTGGTTGGGAAGCAAGCTTCTTACCACTTAGCCACGCCTATGAACTATATATCCCCTCATGACTATGTTCCTTGATAATACTAACTAGGTGCTTCTACCTGATCCCACAATCTGCTTCATGTAAGAAGAAACATTTTCAAATAACAAGGGAAATATAGTTCCAGATACACAGTATGTTCAGGACGACAATATCATTTGAGCATGTCTGTTTCATGAAGCTGACTACTCAAAATACTGGATTTGAGTACTTCTTATAAAAGAGTAGATAAGAAGTTACGATATTCATAAACTTCCTCAACTGATTGATTCTGGTGAAATAGTTTCAACCAGAAATATAGACACGGTTTTCTCGTTACCAACAGGAATTTGTTGCTTCTCGTTCAAGTCTCTGGATGTAAAGCAACATTTTCATTTCTTTCTCGCATCTTTTATAACATTTTTCTTTGCCAAATTTATTTGCGTTCTCAAACTTTTGCCTACGCCATCTTATATTCCACCTCCTTTACAGAGACTTCACGAATTCTCTCACACAACATCTCTTTTATTCGAGAATACCTCTACTTCTTTCATTCTATTTCCCTCGTTTCTTTTTTCTCTCCCGGTCTCGCCCTCTCTATTTACTTCTCTATTCTTTTTTCTCTTCTCTTTCTCTCACCCCCATTCTCTTTCTGAATCCCTTTCTGTTGCTTTATCAGTCTCACCCATTCTGTATCTCAATCATTCCGATCAATTCTTCTCCATATTGCTTATTTAATTTTGGACTGTTTTTTTCTTTCTTTTATTTTTTTTGCAAGGGATTTTTCTTCATTTTTTTTTTTTCTACCTGTTATTATTTCTTTGATTAGTTTTTATTTCAGTGAATTAGAATTGCAGAAGAAATGTGTGTTCGAGACTGAAAATAACACAATCTACATTATAAATTGCCATCCGTAATAGAATGGGGGAGTGGGAAAGTAAAGAAATACAGCAGAAAGAAATAACCTCAACTGATTTACGTCAAACGAACTGCACCGTAGAGAAATAGTTTTCTCTGTTTGAAGGAGCGTGAAATAAAGCTAAGAGAGAAACAAAAAATAGAAATTTGAAAAAAAGAAATCAATATATACTACATAGTTGGTGGCAAAGTTGAATTAAAGAATAAATCCGTTTTATGGATGTTTGCTAATTAAGATGAATTCAATACCTGACTGACAAAGCTGCAACTGGCCAAGTCTCTGTTGGTTGTTTGTTGAAATACTAAACAAAATATCCCTTCATACCGATGCTGTGTTTAGTCCCAGGAACAAAAGACCCAACAAACACACAAGACTTTACACATATCTAACCATCCGTTTATCTATCTGTCTATCTATCTATCTATCTATCTATCTATCTATCTATCTATCTATCTGTCTATCTATCTATCTATCTATCTATCTATCTATCTATCTATCTATCTGTCTGTCTGTCTGTCTGTCTATCTATCTGACTGTCTGTCTGTCTATCTACTTACCTATCTACTTATCTATATAACTGACTATCTATATGAGTATTAATCCATTTATCTCTGTTTCCGTCGCTCGTTCTTTACATACATACACAGACACATAAACGCAAAACATACTTATACAACGATTGTGTATTGGAAATTCATGTTTTTGCGTCGCAAAGCACAATAAAGAATATGTGTGTGTTTGTGTATGTATGCGTGTGTGTGTGTGTGTGTGTGTGTGTGTGTGTGTGTATGCGTGCCTGTGTGTGCCTGTGTGCATTTATATATATATATATATATATATATATATATATATATATATATATATATATATATATATATATATATATATATATATATATATCGACATTAGTGTAAGCGTGTTTGTATGAATGTATGTATTTTCAAGGTGAGTTGAAGTCACAAAGTATTTCAAGCAATTAGGTTAGAACAGGAAATAGGTGTGGTAAAATATTTCTGTAACGCTGATACATCTTAAGTTTTGCGGTTCCGCTTTATTTGGTGAATTCTACAACAAATCTTTTGAATTTCTAATTTTAGCGGCCCATGATCAATTCGTGAGTTTGACGACGTTTACATCTTTACTAATAAAAGAATGTTCTTGAGTATGGATGATTCAGACCGTAAATATGAAATGTATATGAAAAATATATATGAATCCCCGGATGATATTCAGTGCAAGAATGATCTAATGGTTCCTTCGTTTATGATCCTTCATGTGCTTAGGTTGCTTGGCTCACAACACACACACACGCATGATCTCATGCACATACACATACAGAGCTCATATACACGCACACAAACGCAGACACACAAACACACACACAATGCATGAAAAAGCAGAGTGAAAGTTTGTCTCTCTGTATGTATGTATGTATGTATGTATGTATGTATGTACGTACGTACGTATGTATGTAGGTACGCACGTATGTACGGATGTATCTATGTATGTACGTACTAGGGAGTGTGTCTATATATCTCCGTATTCGGATAAACATACTTTAAAAAATACCGAAGATTAAAGCAAGGAAACCTTTCTCTTTAACCGTATATAAATATATAGGGAAATCATTGACGAACAGCATCTTCAAGGACAAAAAGAAGAATAAAAGTCAAACGAACGTAGACAATAAATATATAAGTTTCACGCTACGTGAAAGTTCAGACGAAAAATTAGAAGTACAAAAATTACGTTTCGAGCACACCTCTTCGTCGAACAGTAAAAGGAAGTGCAGAGTTGAGAAGTAGATGGAAGAAAAGGCTACTCTAAATGAAAACATTTGGGTCACTTTATGGTATATTCCACTTTTATTGTTCTAGCTTTTGCTCTTAAATTGCCATTCGGGACCGTTTGCCTATTATCAAACGCTTGCGCCGATATTCCACGCCGGTTCTTTACTATTAATATATAACCAGGACACGGTAACGTGGATCATTGACAAAAAGTGAAATATTACTCAGGATAAATGTTGGTGAATCGCTTTTAAGTTCCGAGTATTGACATTGGTTTTTGGATCTCTCACATGGTTGATAGTATACCAAACAAGATTCTGTAATACACACAAACATACACAGATACATACACATAGACGCAGACAACACAGACAAATCTATCTGTTTATCTTTCTATCTAACTATATATATTAATGCTTATGTGTAAGCGCGCGCAAGTATAGACAGATAGATACAAAGATAGATAGATACATAGATAGACAGATAGATAGATAGACAGACAGATATATAGATAGATAGATAGATAGATAGATAGATAGATAGATGCATACATACATACATATATAGAGGGATTTAAACATACATGCATACATACATACATACATACATATGTATATATATATATATATATATATATATATATATATATATATATATATACATACATAATACATAAATAGATAGACTGGCAGACAGAGTGACATAAATGTATGTA
>NC_142942.1:5521205-5601205 GCF_046866305.1 Octopus bimaculoides | reverse complement strand
GCTAAGAAGCTACTACATCTACAGAAGAATCAGCTGTAAGCCTAAAGAAGTTCATATAAACATATATGTACGCATATACATGACTAGCATTCCGTCGGTTACGACGACTAGTTTTCCAGTTGATCCGATCAACGGAACAGCCAACGCAACAAATTAACTTGCAAGTGACTGAGCACTCCACAGATACAAGTATCCTTAACGTAGCTCTCAGGGACATTCAGTGTGTCAAAGAGTCTGACAATGCTGACCATTTAAATTACAGGTATTACTCATTTTTGCTAACTGGGTGAACTGGAACCACGAGAAATAAAATGTCTTGCTCAAGGAAATAATGCATCGCTGAGAAATGAACTCACGACCTTAAAATCGTGAGCGAAATAACCTAACTACTGAGCTGCGCGCATTCACGTGTATACACAGACACACAAGTATGTATATATTTATATTCTTTTATACTTTTACTTGTTTTATTCATTTGACTTCGATCATGCTGGAGCACCTACTTAAAGGGTTTCAGTCGAAAAAATTGACCCCCAGAACTTATTCTTTGTAAGTACTTATTCTATCGATCTCGTTTGCCGAATCGGTACGTTATGGTAACATAAACATGCCTACGTTTCTTTCGACTAATAAAGACAAATCAAGTTGAGCTGGCGTGTGTAGGGTGAAAATCTTGAAGCAGGGGCATAAGAGATGAACTTAAGAGATGAAAGTCACGAGACAGGAATATAAAAGATGCTTCGCGGTCGGCATTCAAGCCGAGAACGATGATGCTTGGCTGAACACCGGTCACGTGGAAGGAAAGGAGATAGGTTTGGGCAGAGGGTTTGAAGAATTAGGAGGACGACGAGAAAGAAATTAAAACAAAGGGACATAGAGAAAGTACAAGCGAGATAATCGAGGAAGAAAAATAAGGAGATTAAAGAAAGAGAAGGCCAAGAAATGTGAGAGAGGGGAAGCGACAAAAAGAAAAGAGTTAAGAAAGAAGAAAGTATGAGAGGGACGAAAAGACACGATGGGCTACTTTCAGATTCCGTCTACCAAATCCACTCACAAGTCTTTGGTCGGTCCGAGGCTATAGACCATGTGGTTGGAAGCAAGCTTCTTACCACACAGTCACGCCACGTACGTGTGCATAAATCGTTTATATTTACTCTTTACATGTTCTGACAGTTTCAGAACCAAAAGTTACTGGTCGCTAAAGTATATTTGTGTACGATGACACTCCTTTCGGCATTCTCCGCTTATTGTCGTCCGGGACTCTGGCACACCGAGGTTTCGCCGTGTATGTCTCGTCGGCTTGACGCACCAAACCTTTATATAAACATGTGTGTATGTATGTATGTATGTATGTATGTATGTATGTATGTATGTATGTATGTGTACATCTATGTGTATGTGTATATATAGATATATACATAAACTTTTTTTATTAAAACTGCAAAATTATCCTTGTTGCTCGGAGTATCACGTTCCCCTTCGTCGGATAGTTGTGATAAATACTGAATTAAAATCATGATTACACGTGTGGGATGTGATTACAAATACACGAATATGCATGTGAATTTTATAAGATGATAGTATTTTTCAAAATCTAACAGTATTCGCCAACTATTTTCCGACGTTGTTTTGCACTGTTGTACTCGAAATTTGATCTCATTTTAAATTACATAAAAAAAAAGCAAAAACTTTAAAATCCACTTTTCATATTCGAAATAATATCTCACAGAAACTTTTCCTGGAAAGTTATTCAGTAAAGAGATTATAAATACATCCGTATTCAGAAGAATAATATAATGATATAATGACATAAAGCTAATGGACGCTCCAACACAGACGTGTATGTGTGTGTGTATGTATATATATATATATATACACACACACACATATATATATATATACAGACAAACATACATACATACAGACATACATACGTATATATACATGCATATATATATATAGAAATGTATATATGTATATATGTATGTGTAAAAAATTTCAAAGGAAAGGAAAAGATTTAATTATTTCCATTATACAATGTTCTCAAAGTTATTGCTTCAAAGCACCTGAAGTAATTCGTTAAGGTGCATAAGAACAACTTCTTGTTACCTCCGCCCATCATTACTATGACAAAACTATTAGCATTCATACGAATGTGTCCTACCCAATATGAACTGTTGTATCTTCCATTGTTCAGCTTGGCTATTTTTCTTACTTTTGATTAATTAAATGTCAAATTTTGGCAATATAAATTGCCTGAAGTTCATAAAGTGTATAACATTTAAATAACACACTAGATTCCTTGCCGCTTGTTCTTTACTTAGACAAAGATTTCCTCTCAATGGAAGGTCGCTTGTAGGCACGTGAAGCAATGCCTATGAAGGCACTGCAGCGGATAATGATGATGATGATGATGATGATGATGATGATGATGATGATCGTGATGATCATGATCATGATAATGATTGTAGTGGTGGTGGTGGTGGTGAAAAGGATGTAGTTGTTCTTATTATTATAAATGTTTTAGTCTCATTTTTAAAAACACGATGGTGACGGGCTGGCAGAATCGTTAGCACGCCGAGCGAAATGCATAGCAGCGTTTCGTCCATCTTGACGTTTTAAGTTCAAATTCCACCGTTTTAAGTTCAAATTCCAACGGTTGACCTGTCAAGTAGCAACGCTGTCTAAGCGTCAGCCAGTCTCACCTGGCGACGCTATTTCCCAGTCGGCACGTCATAGCTTTCGAGGCATTTCGAGTCTTCTCGTTTCAGCTGTATATAGAAGCTGGCCTTTTCGACTGCCTCCTGTATCCTCCTTATTAGTTTTCTCAGCTCAGTGCTCGAAAATCTAAATCATCTTTTAAATAGCGTCGCCATTTTCCTTTCAATAAAGCCTCTCGCCCCTACTGCCAAGTGGTAATACTCGACAGCCTACCCTTGTTCCCAGCACTCTTCTATTAATCTCTCATACCTCCTCTCCTTCCGTTACTCTGCATTAGCAATGTTCTCTTCCCACGGCACTGTCAGCTCTATCAAAATTCCAATTTTCCTTTCTGTATTCCAAAGGATTGAGTCAGGTCTTTTTGTTGTTATTATGAGCGGAAATATTACTTGTCTTCCTAGATCTGCGGGCAGCTCCCAGTATCCTTTCAATCTTCCGCCTGTCCCGTATAGTTTTCTGAACCTGGTCTTATGTCCTTTTCCCTCCTTCTGCAAGCATATCCTTCCGCGCTTTTCCACTTTCGTGTAGTCTCCCCTATTGTACTCCTAGATTGTCTCCTTGCGTGCTGTACTTATAACACCGAGAACTTGGCTGTGACGCCATGTATATCTGTCTTGTGCCAGCTGCAGTTTGACAGGACATGTCTCATCGTCGCTTTCTCTCCGCATTTACATTCATCAGCCGTTTGTATGTTCCACCGGACTGAGTTGGCCGGTGATGGCAAAACGTTGAAGGTAGACTTGTTCAGGAAGGATGTTCTTGCTTCTACCCAAACCCAAAGTTCTTCCCATCTGTTTTTTTTTGCGACTGACCGCATATTCTTCCCATCTTAGGCACTGCCCCTGTTAACTACACTGCACAGCATGTACATTTCGTCTCTTTTCCCTCTTTCAGCCCATTCCGTCCGAAGTCATCGAAAATGGTACTATCTTAACCTTATATACATTCATCTGTTTTATCTCTTTAGCAAGTCTATTATACTTTTGTATTTCTGCCATTTCTACTTCGTTCAGTTTTTTGTCGATGCTATTTCGATTTCGATAATTATTGTTTCTTTTCTTTCGTGGTCAAATATTGTAATACCGGGTTTATTGTTTTCTATGTGGTTTGGTATTTTTAGTGGGCTGGCTACTAAAATCTTAACCTTTTCATTTGTTACCTTTTCTATTTGCACGTTTCTGATTTTCCGGTTTTATGATATGTTATACTGCTGTAGTAGGTTCTCAAAGATTATTTTGGTTATCTCATCGTGTCTCTCTTGATATTTCGTGTGTACTATTTTTCCTCATTGCATTGCCATACGTTCAATATTTCCTTTGTTTTTTTTTTACAATATTTGCATGCCTTTTTTGTTCCATAGTAATTGTTTCTGTCTTGTAAATACTGTAAAATATTTTTTATCTAACATTGAGCATTTGCTTTGTCTTATAATTTTTAACGTCTCTCTTTTTGACATTGCTTCCTCATCCCGGTGCTTACAGTATTCACCGTGTATTTCTTTGTGTGATTGTTCCTTAATTATTTTTCTCCTCGTATTTTTTGTATTCATTGACATTATTGATTTTATTTTTTACGCATTCTCTTTTTTATTTCCGCAATATCGTAACCCATACAATATAATAATAATAATAATAATAATAATAATAATAATAATAATAATAATAATAATAATAATAATAATAATTTTACCGATGGTGAAATTTACCATGGTGAGATATACAGTGGTGTAATTTACGGTCATCCATTCATATATATATATATATATATATATATATATATACACGCATACACGCACACACAGAGGCGCACGCGCACACACACGTACTTACGTATATATCTATGTATGAAAATATACAGACATACTATTATTGTTATTATTATTATTGTCATTATTATCATTATTATTGTTATTATTATTATTATTATTATTATTATTATTATTATTATTATTATTATTATTATTATTATTATTTATCATTATTATTCTGTCGTTTAGGTATAGTAATACTGAAAACCTGGCGTTAGAACTCAATATACTTATGCATCAGAACAAAGCGTCTGTCGGGTAGAGAACAGAAACTAAAATGACAACAGAAAAGAAATAGTGATTAATTTTATTAGGTTACAGCTGTTTTTACTATATGTTGCAATGAACTCTTAGTTGAATAGCGTATAGCTTCAAAGATGAAAAGTACTTTTATTTGGGGAATGTATAAATGCAGAAAATGTTTACCAACGAAAACCACATAATTGTATGTATGCAATGAATGCAAGGCGTTTACTTGGGAGAAGAATCTCTTATAAATGGAACAACATTTCATCTACACACATCCACGAGCGCGCGCACACACACACACACACACACACACACACACACACACATAAGGATAAGTATATTAAGAATTCCTATGGAAAGAAGTAAAATTAAATTGGTAAAAATTATGTTCTGGGAATAATGATAGATCGAAAATGAGAGAAACCAAGAGAATGATATATATACAGGGTGCGGTGAATAAACTGTCCGTCTCAATTTAACAGATATATTTAGCAAAATTACATAGAAATATCTTCAAATACTAAAGTGTAAATTTATTCAATAAAATCGCCATTGGCTTCAACTACAGCCTCTAGACGAGTTCGGAATCTTCTGCAACTCTTCTGTACCGTCTCCATTTTTTAAGTTGGTGAATGCTGTCATAATTCTTGCCTTCATTTCATCTTTGGTGTTATAAGGAATTTTGTTGGTCTCTTGCTCAACTGCACCTTTCACATAATAATGAAGTGGGTTGCAATCTAGGGAGTAAGGTGGTCAGATGTTAGAGGTGATGTGGTCGAAGAAATTGACTGAGAGGCCATGATTGTCTTCTCCTGATTGTGTAGAATGGTGCAGTCCTGCTGCCAGACATAGCGTCTTCCAACAGCCACATTTATGACATACACACATACATTCATACACACGCACTCACCTACACATCCATCCACCCATCCATCCATCCATCCATACATACATACATACATACAAAGGATTGAAATATAACGAATAAAAGAAATGTATACGTATCCGCTTTACAATTTAATATAATATAAATATAAATGCATGTTTAAAGTTAAAGCGATTCTCTCCCCCTCAGTAGTACACAGCTACGCAAGTTTTCATACAGACAAGCATATAAATACATACGCATATACGTATATATATATATATATATATATATATATATATATATATATATATATATATATATATATATATATATATATATATATATATATATATATATATATAAACACACGCACACACACACACATACAAACACATATATTCACAAAAACACGCACACAAACGCGTGCGTGCAAACATTTATATATATATATATATATATATATATATATATATATATATATATATATACACATATAAATCGGTTATACAAGCTGCAAATATTCCCAATTACCATTTGCTTCTAACGGAAGTTCAAATGTCTGATTGCTATTCCTTCACAGATAACACAGTGTAACCGAATTGATACCCTTAGTTTATCAAATGCCTATCTCGTAAACTATTCATGCATAATTCCCTTCACCTCAGTGGATCTTTTATTTTAAACACGCCGATATAGGAAGCAACTATAATAATCCTCAACATTATTGAATGGAATCACACGGAACTCAAAGAGAACACTTACAAAAGACAATATTATCAGTATTCATACTCATTTTCATGGAAATTCAGAGAATCCACACAGATATGCACGCATACATTCATGAATATATTTATAGGCATATATAAGTACATCTATCTGTCTATCTATCTATCTATCCATCTATCTATCTATCTATCTATCTATCTATCTATCTATCTATCTATCTATCTATCTATCAATCTATCTATCTATCTATTTATTTATCTATCTATCTATCTATCATCATTATAATCGATTAACTTTCGCCTTTCATGCTGGCATGGGATATTTATTTATATATATATATATATATATATATATATATATATATATATATATATATATATATATATATATACATATATACATACATACATGTATATATACATATATTATGTATACACACACGCAAACATATCTATCTATCTATATATCTATATATACATATATATATATGTGTGTGTGTGTGTGTGTGTGTGTGTGTACATGGAAATTTTATAATTTGTTTGAAACGTACAGAGTTTATATATTAAGAAAAAGAAAGGAGCCAGAATTTGAGATAATTATTTAGCGCTTTCATCGCGTTTCGGGGAATCATCAGGTATTATATCTTTTCAAAAAAATTATGTGTGTGTCAGTTGAAAAAGTCTGGAGATAAATGGAGAAGTTAATGTGCTTTTGGTATTTTGAAACAAAGCGTGTGCATACCTTTATGTTTGCATATATATATGTGTGTGTGTGTGTGTGTGTGTGTGTGTGTGTGTGTGTGTGTGTGTGTGTTTGTGTGTGTGTGTGTGTGTGTGTGTGTGTGTGTGTGTGTGTGTGTGTGTGTGTGTGTGTGTGTATTCTCTACTTTTACTATTTTTCTTCTTCCAGTCATTTGACTCGGCTATGCTAGGGCACCGCTTTAGTCGGATAATTCGATTCCAGGACTCATTCTTTGCAAACCTAGTGCTCATTCTATTGGTCTCTTTTGCCGTACCTCTAGATACATAGAGCTAGCTTATATATATATATATATATATATATATATATATATATATATATATATATATATATATATATATATATATATACATATGAACATGTGTATATATACATATATACATACATACATATATATATATACATACATATATATATATATATATATATATATATATATATATATATATATATATATATATATATATATATATATATATATATATATATATGTATATGTATAGTTTTGTCAAAGAACTATAGCCCTTTGAGGTATGCTAGCATCGTAGCTCACCGGTTTCTATTGGTGTTCAGTGAATACTAAGTATATTACTTTTCCATTGATATATATAGGTATTTAAAATACCTATATATATCAAAGGAAATGGAGCCACACAAAATGAAGTCCCTAGCTCAAGACATAAAACGAGTCTTTTCCGTATATCGAACCAGTGACTATACTATCGCGAAATCAAAAGCTGAATTAATCTAATAAATCTCTGCAAGTTGTTTATGTTTAGAGTTGTGGCTATGCTTGTGTATATGTGAACATGTGTCAATATATTTTAAACATGTAATAACGCCTTTCATAAAGAGCCATTGACATAGTTTTGAAAATTGTCGTACTTAAATTAGCTGACGAATTTAACAAGCATTTGAAAACTGCGTATATTGCCTGTTTTACATCGAATATTTAAAAGTACATTGCATGATGTGTCACGCTAAAAAAGAATATATCAATAAAATTTCATATAAGTTGAATTGATTTACTCAACATTTTAGCTTGAAATACATTTACATAATAATATTAGTAGGCATAGCTAATTACATATACACAAGATCTAAAATCTATATGTCCGTTTATACGAAGCATGTAGATGAATCCATGCATGGCATGTGATGAAGCATTGATGCTTAAATTTATGTATACAAATATATATGTATTTATGTGAATATATATATAATTTTCTATGTAGGTGTGTATAAGGCGTGTATATATGTGTTCAAATACACAGGAAATAAACACTCCCAAACCTTCTCCAAACATGTATATTAAAGTTTCTCGTACATGAATGAATGTTCGGATGAATAGATCGTTTATGTGTGAGTGTGAGTGTGTGTACACAAATATGTAGACACATTTATATACGTGCCTGTGTGTGTATGTTTATATGTCTGTGTATGTGTATGTGCGTAAGCGTTTGTGATATGAGATGTGTGAATGTGGTTTTAAAATATTATATATGTATATATATACTCATATATATTTAAATGTATATATCTTTCATAGTTAACAACAACAGCAACAGCAACAACAACAACAACAATAATAATAGTAATAATAATAATAATAATAATAATAATAATAATAATAATAATAATAATAATAATAATAATAATAATAATAATAATAATACTTAATGATTAGAGGGTTGCCGTGGACTTTTACAACTGGAATTAACATTGAATATTGCCACAATTGTTTTAAACACCTAGCTGAAAAATTCTGATGACTGGATAGTGAAACTTGTCTCGAAGCGTTAAAATAAGAAAGAATCATATTCAGTAATAAAGCAAGCAAAGGAATATATAAGTGAATTCCAAATACAACAAAAACCAGTGTCAGTCGTACTAGAAACAAGCACACAAAAGGCTAATCGCATGGAAGCCCGTGCTCAAACGGTTGCCTTAGATATTCTTACTGATAAATGGCAAGAAAAACCTCTCAATGGCAAATACCAAAAGAGAGCCAATAGTGCCAAAGTTGACAAAGCTCTTAGCCATCAATGGTTAGTTTGTTTTGTCTTAAAATTAGAGGGGTTTATCGTAGCAGCCCAATATCAATGCCTACCTATAAGAAACTACCAGGCCAACGTATTAAGAACGGCCAGCAGTAGCCCAAAATGATGATCATGATCATGATATTCATTATCATAATAATAATAATAATAACAATAATAGTAATTTCCTCATTATTATCTTCATTAAAAGCCCTCTTTTAATTGTCATTTTCATTCTCGACTACTCTGGCCACGACGTCTTCGTCGTCATCATCCTTGTCAATAAACATCATCATTGACTGCCTCAGCGAATGTCCGTTTAAGCCAGAGCTTTGTGAATGTATACTTTATAACAACATTATATCCTAGGAGGTTTTTTTTTCGTTTGTCTTACAGTATGCTTGGATTCAGTACAGTACTTTGGATAAAATTTGTATACATTTATATGTAGTTATTACCTGTATATTTTACAAATTAGACATTCAGATTGTTCTTTCTGGTTTAAAAAATAAGTCGTCTGATGTAGAAGAAAGATGTACTAAAGATAATGGTTAAAGCGTTTACTTCAATAAAATCTCAAGCACGCCCTATTTCATTTTCAAGCAAATTTCGCAACAGATTTTATTTCAATAACACTTCAGAAAAGTATAATATGTCGTCTTTTCAAGCCCCAAACCATACACTTGCGCAATAGGAGACACTAGCGTATGAAGAAACATTTATCTGAAGACAAATTACAAATTAAAAAAATTAAGTATTGGATTTTCGACAAAAACATGTATATCACACTTTTGTAAACATTAATGGGCAGAGATGTTTGCTAAAATAAACATATTAAAAAACAAAAAGAAATGCATGAAAAATATATTATCGGCAACAATGTTTCTTTGCTAACGAATTCATCCTGGAATGAGCAAAGAAGAATATGGGGTGTTGTTCTTTCTCGGAAACTTATAAATTACTCTGAGTTTCCGAAACGTAAAAAAAGATCAGGTGTAGATCATCTAGAAAAATGTGCTTCGCATTATGACCGAAAATACCTGAAAATAGAACAACACGCCTATATAGAATTTGCTTCTACAGTACATAGGGGGTGGAAAAAGATCAATAAGATGCAAGCCTCAGATGACTAGAAGCGTGGTATTACGTGTGACATCAATGTTTTCTAACCAGCAAAAGGAAACAGAAATCCAGAGCTGAAGACACCAGGAGACACTGCAGAAACAACGGCATCCTCAAGAAATTTATACTGTTGCTGCTCTTTACCTCTTTCAAGCAGCCAGTTAACCGCATTGGTAGGAAAATAAATAAACTCATACTCGAAAGACGGACTCGATACATGATATTGAGAAGTGAGGGGTCGCTAACGCACATCAGCTACAAGAGGCAATCAACAGAAGGATTTTGGCGTAGTTAAGAGAAAAACGTGAATGAATCTAAAATAAGCAACCAAGAACCCGAGTCTACATCACGAAGATACACCTGAGCTATGCTGTAATTTCAAGATGCACTATAGTTAATTTCATTTAAAGCTGGTCTTAATGGGGATGGAACCAATTCGTGCTGATTAAGAAAGGGACTATGAGCAAGTATCAGGTATTCCTATACAATATGTGTTTGTGTGTGTACAACAAGATACTATAACGATAAATTAATATGTCAAATACGTTATAATATACATGGCTAAAGCAATTAAAGACTCCAAAAGGTACAATACATAAATAAGGGGGCAAAAACACCTACAACTGCTAGAAACCAGAGCTAAAAATACAACTCAAATAGCCACACAAAGTCATTAACCTCATCAGATGTTCAATATATACACAACATTATTAGTAGCATAATTATTAAGGCGGTGAGCAAGAAGAATCGTTTGAACGCCCGGGTTGATGCTAAGCGGAATTTCGTCCGTCTTCATGTTCTGAGTTCAAATTCCAGCAACGTCCGCTTTGCTTCTGATCCTTTCAGGGTCGATAAAATAAATACGATTTCCATAATGGGGTTGACGTAACAGACTTATCCCTTCGCCCGAAATTGCTAGCCTTGCGCTAAAATTTGAAATCATTATTATAATTCCATTAATATTAAAATAATTCCTGTTAAGTATCTAGCTTTTGTTCCTTTCCATTAAACAGCATTCTTTACTAAGACGCATTTTATACATCTGTTTATGTGAGTACTAATATATATATATATATATATATATAAGCAATGTTAATTCTCTAAATGAAGTATTAACAGTAACTGCACGATAAAGTGTAGTATATTGCCACTTAAGTGTGGCTGACCCCTAGGGGTGGATGTTACTGTTGCTTTTAGCCCCAGGAGGACATCTCCTCCAGCTGGCTTATCGACACACGACTGTGTCCTGTTTGCCAAGGGAAGTTATCCCTCTCACCTCGATCTGCAACACGAACGTATCCGGATTTCAGGGTTATTTCCCTTCGTCGGCGCCCGATAGCTGCTGACCTTGGCGAGAAAGACAAAAACCTGGCAATCTTATATCTTCTTTTCCAGTGAAATTCTTCACTGATATCGAAAAGGTGAAAACAAGCAATGTTAATTCTCTAAATGAAGTATTAACAGTAACTGCACGATAAAGTGTAGTATATTGCCACTTAAGTGTGGCTGACCCCTAGGGGTGGATGTTACTGTTGCTTTTAGCCCCAGGAGGACATCTCCTCCAGCTGGCTTATCGACACACGACTGTGTCCTGTTTGCCAAGGGAAGTTATCCCTCTCACCTCGATCTGCAGCACGAACGTATCCGGATTTCAGGGTTATTTCCCTTCGTCGGCGCCCGATTGCTTGTTTTCACCTTTTCGATATCAGTGAAGAATTTCACTGGAAAAGAAGATATAAGATTGCCAGGTTTTTGTCTCTCTCGCCAAGGTCAGCAGCTATCGGGCGCCGACGAAGGGAAATAACCCTGAAATCCGGATACGTTCGTGCTGCAGATCGAGGTGAGAGGGATAACTTCCCTTGGCAAACAGGACACAGTCGTGTGTCGATAAGCCAGCTGGAGGAGATGTCCTCCTGGGGCTAAAAGCAACAGTAACATCCACCCCTAGGGGTCAGCCACACTTAAGTGGCAATATACTACACTTTATATATATATATATATATATATATATATATATATATATATATATATATATATTTATATATATGTGTGTGTGTGTGTGTGTGTTTGTATGCATATGCATATATATATATACATACTTCCATACAATCATACATATATGAATGCATATATACGTTAATATATATATTATGGACATCTACACATCTATACATATCCCTCTCCCTCTCTTTCTCCCTCTCTCTCTGTATGTATATATATGTATATATGTGTGTATGTACATATATATACATACATACATACACACACACGCACACACACACATATATATATATATATATATATATATATATATATATATATATATATATGCATATATATACGCATGCATCCTTACTTATATGTATATTCATATCAGAAAAACATATAAGTATGTCAATATATATGCATGCATGTATGTATTATATAAAAATTATATATATATATATATATATATATATATATATATATATATATATGTATACATATGTGTGTGTGTGTGTTTGTGTGTGTGTGTGTGTGTGTGTGTGTGTGTGCATGTATGTATGTATGTGTGTATGTATACATACATTTATATATAAATATACTTAGAGTTTAATAAACGTTTGTAGTGAAGCGATAAATTAGCAATTGGTTTCCAGGAAGATAGGATTTCTTTGAAACTTTTTAGCAATTCATCAAATTATATGGAAAATTTTCTCTTTTTGTTTTCTTTTTTTCCATATACTAAGTACATGTCACACTGAGTATTAGTTAATTTTGTTTTGCAATATGGAATTTTGGAAATACCTGGACTCAAATATGGCTTTTTCTTTTTTTATTTCTATTACGTGTAAATTATTTTATAGCTGATGCATATTTGTGTGGGTTAGTCACTCGTTTATTGTGTCTGAGAACCAACTCTGAGCAATTCGATTTGATCTTATTTTCGTCGCTGTATCTAGTAATATATCATTCCGTGTGTCTTTTGTTGTTTCAATACGATAGTCTACTTGATCTGCTGTTGATTTTGGTGGGCAGATAATTCTAAGTTCAATAGTTCACTAAGTGTTTCCTTCATTGCAGGCCGGTTTAAAATTCACAGTAAATTTGAATGTGCAGCATAGATTCATTTTTCGTTTGATGATGTTTCTCTTTGCTAACGTTCCTAAACATCTTTGGAAAAGTCATAACCGTCGCTATATCTAGTTCCTGTTTTGCATGACATGCCAGCTCTTTATGTCTCACAGCACAAATAAATAAATGAATAAATTTCGAAGTAACAGTTATAAATCTGTTGTTCGAGCAGTCATAGGTTATCTATTGTGAACACATATTGTATATAGTTAATCAATCGAACTTTTATGTACGATGTACGCATACATATCCACCAAAGTTCCTTTCATATGTCTGCTTGTGTATCATTGTGCACATTCTAACATTTAGCCTTTAATTGTACGTCGTGCAATGGCGTTCCTTATCCATGTATTCACAGGTATCTCATCTGTCTCTGGATTACAGTAGTAGTTGTATTAGTTGTTGTTGTCGTTACTTGGTCATGCAGTTGAGGAGTATATGTATTATTGCAGTACCTAGTGTTGTTGTTGCGTGTGCAGTTTTTCATGATATCATTCTCGTTTTTGCTGTTTTTGTTCCAGTTTTGGCTACTTTTATTGTTGCACTTGTGCCTTTTCTAGTTGCAGTTATTTTCTTTTCCACCCCACCTATAACGTCTTACTACTTGACACAGTTTCCTTCTTATTTTCCTCGTGAAATCGATGAAGCAGCGGGTGTAGTAAGGGATGATGGTTACTGTATTTGGGTGTATATGTGAAGTTTCTGCGAATGCTAGTTTTTAGATTAATCAGAACAGTATGTATTGTAACAATTTACTATATTTATCTCCATTTGTTTTCATAATTCCCAGCTGAACACTAACACTGGAAATTTAAACATTGTAGTGTATTATAAAAAAAAAATTACTTCATATATTATAAAGTTATAAAACAAAAGTAAAGATAACAAAATTGTTAATTCTAAAAGAAGTAGCAAAAACTGAAGATAATTCAAGATCTGTACGAATGCAATCAAAATACCTCTCTGTTCTAAATAAGCAGACAGAAAAACTGCGAAGAAGAATTTCTTATATAATAAGAGCGAAGAATTGTTCGACAAAACACAGTGAAAGCCATAAATTACACTGCAGTTTCAGAGATCGGAATGTAATGAACTCGGTCCAACACAGGCAAACCGAATGGTAGGTCATTAACCGAAAGAATAACAATATATCTAGTACCAATAACGGGGAATCAGAAAATATGTAGAACTATCACGAGTTATCCTTTGAGGTGAGTAACAAAAGGTAAGGTTACGAGGTGAAGATTGCGCTATTTGTGACGGACTGCTTAAATGAACATAACTGAGAGAGGGGGAAAAAAGAGAAAGAGTCACAGACAACGCAGACAAAGAGAGGGTGGAGTTGAAGAGTGAGCAAAGCCATTAAAAGAGTTACGGAAGTAGACTGTCAAAAACGGAAACGCAAGTTGTATAAGTGCGCAACAATACTCAGGAGGCTATTATATAAAATTGACCAGACTGAATCAACTGAAAATACACAATTGAACGTATTCTATTCGCTGTGATTTTATTCACAAAGATGTGAACATTTAGAAAGCTGGTTCACTTTCAGTGTGATGCTGGTTACGAAGGAAAACAAAATAGTAATAAAAGTAATTTCGTAGTGATATAGATAGTAGGAAGACAGTTCTATGTGACTTTACATACTCACACATACACATATATACTAACACATGCACATATATATATATATACATGCATAGTTAGAATTCCTCAAGAAAAACATTTTCGCGCAAGGTACCTAGCAAATGATCTATATGCGTTAGCGCGCGTGTACATATGTTTGTGTGTAAACATGTGTATATCTATCTATCCATACGCATATGCACACACACACGCACACGCACACACACACACACACATACACACACACACACACACACACAAACATATATATATATATATCTACATATATGACTATGAAGAGAAACAGAGAGAGATAATCACTCTGAACCATATCTCTTCGTACATTTTCGTTTAAATTTTACAAGTTAAGTTGTGACATTCTTATCTCTCTCTCTCTCTCTCACTCTCTCTCTCTCTCTCTCTCTCCCTCTCTTAATATATGTGTGTGTCTATGTGTGTGTGTGTGTGTGTGTGTGTGTGTGTGTGTGTGCACGTGCGTCTGTGTGTGTGCGTCACGTCTGGTGACATATATGTAATGGCTGTACTACTGATTATATCTAATAATGTAGAAATAGTAGTTCTCATCAGTAACATGTCTCCCGCTAATCGGATGTCTCTTCCTGCACAGCGTATCTCTTTTCTTTCTAGTATTTCTTTTGCATGAGATTATCCGAACTCAACATATCACATTTGCCACAAGGATTTTGTTTATTCCTCTCCCAAAGGGAAAATAATATCAATAAATTAATAATTTGGTTCGTATTGTATGTAAAACAACTTAATTTGCCTTTTTTTATATTCATTTCACTGTCAACTACGATCTATCTCTCTTAGCTCATTCTAGTTTAAATTGTATGCATACATACATACATACATATATATATATATATATATATATATATATATATATATATATATATATATATATATATATATATATATATATATATATATATATATACACACATATATATATATATATATATATATATATATATACTTATATATGTATCTGTAAGCATGTATACATGCTTACACACACACACATGCGCACATGCATATATATGGGTATACTTATCTGTGTGCGCGCACATCTATGTATACATGTACGGATGCATGTACGTATGCATGTTTGTATGTATGTATTATCAATGGAAATTGCGTTACGTGATTAAAGATTTTGTCATCTTCGCTACCCAAATGGGAATCGAAATTCTTTACGAACTTACCATATATTACAGAGATGCTAAAACTTCAACTATAACAAAACAATAACAGTAATGGTATCGATATTACTGATATTGCCGTTCTTAGAAGCGATGTTAGTGGCGGTGGCGCTGGTTAGTGTATAGTGGCGATGACACACTTCATGATGATGATGATGATGATGATGATGTTGATGATGACGACGACGATGATGACACTGATGATGATTCTTATTGTATTATTACCAAGAGACAAGAACAATTACATATATATATATATATATATATATATATACTTACTTGATAGTGTCTATAGAAAAAGCAGCAATGGCTTTAACGCTACGTGGTTTATCGGAAAGTAGGAAGACATAAACATCACCCAATCTCATTTGCTCACATTTTATATAGAAGCTGAGGACTTCTAACTAATACGGGAAATCAATCTATCGATCTTGGACGAATGAAAGGCAAAGCCACCCTACATATAGTTTTGAGACTAGATCACTGGCGTATACAGACAGATATCGTAATTGTATACAATGACAATAAAAACAGAATTGAATTGAATACATACTGCAAAGCATTCAGTTTGTTTCTTTACCATTGACTGTGTCTGATAATATTTGCCACTATGGCATGACACTTCAAACGTGCTTTGTTTTGTTTTGTGTTTTTCATGATAGGAAATAGAAATTCAAGATCGCTAACGGGGTTTCCAATCCCATGATGTCTAACTTCCCGAATATTCCAATGCTATTTCATTAAATATTTGGGGTTTTTTTTTTATGTTTTAATATTTTACTCTGGAAGAAGAACCTTATAGTTCGCTTGAAGCATTGCAGCATAGAAGTAAAATAATGAACGGAAAGGTAAGGGGGAAAGCTACTAACACTGCAGAAAAGAGCCGTTATATATTTCAGGCAAAAGAAGGATACTTTCAAAGAAATGTGCGTCTATGTAGATCCTGCCAGGCAGGATCTACTGAGTCACATATTTCTTTGACTGTATCCTTTATGTTCTTCAATTTCCTTCTCTTCATTTTGAAAACCTTTTCTTATGTCCTTTTCTGTTTATTACTTTATTAAAGATTAATAATAATGGTGAGCCGTCAGGATCGGTAAAGCATCGAGAAAATTGCTTGGCGATATTTATTTCAGACACTTATGCTCTGATTTTAAAATTCAGGCGAAGTCTAAGTTGTTTTCATTCTTTCGGCCTCAATGGTGTCGACAACGCCACTTTCCTCAAAATTGATGGTCTTGTACATAAAGCGGGAATATAATAGAAGTACTTTCGTACAGATAGACAGTAGGAAGACAGTTCTATGTAACTTTACATACTCACACATATACACACACGCTAACTCATGCACACACATATATACATATACATATACATATCTGTCTGTATACGCCAGTGATCTAGTCTCAAAACTATATGTAGGGTGGCTTTGCCTTTCATTCGTCCAAGATCGATAGTTAGAATGCTTCAAAAAAGCATGGTTCAAGTATTCTAAATGCGTTTGAGCGCGTGTATATGTGTTTTTGTGTAAACTTGTGTATAGCACCAATCTCGTTCAAAGCATTCAAAATATGTAAAGAGAAACAGTTGTAAGAATTCACGTGACATACGCAGTAGAGCACTATGAAGCGGTCCATGGAAATACCGAAACTGTAATTGAATGTATCAGCGTTTATTTTTGAACTTAATTATTCACAAATTACTAAACGTAATGCAAAAAAATTTCTACGGTCATTTCCATTATTTGTGTTGGGCATCGACTAAAAGAAACGGATTACTTGTACTAATATATATTTATATGGATATAATAGCACACGCTCAAATTATCGATATACAAAAATGCATATATATATATATATGCATACCAATATGTATAAGTGAGGGCGAGCGAAGATATGTATGCGTACGGAATGTGTTCCTTTTTTTAGTGCGTGAATTGTCATGTGTGTATTTGTTTGTGTGTGTATGCTGGCATGGTGGATATGGTTGCGTACATGTGTCCGTATGGTTGATTACATCGCTCACAAAGTGAATGCATTAGTCTACCTTTAAAACAATGGAATAAATTTATACAAAGACATATTTTTATATACCAAATTAAGCAATATGGGTGTGTGCTCATACATAAATACATACATATATATATATATATATATATATATATATATATATATATATATATATATATATCATACAGTTATTTCACCCTATATCCACATTAACAATGAGAACTACTCTATAATTCCAAATCCATTGTGAATTCTATTCCCGTTATTGATTGTGTGTGAGTAGGCGCCATCACGCACAGGTGTGTGTAAAACACGAATTATGGGGGAACCCGATCATACAGATGTAACAATTTGTCTGCGATCATTCGACCATACGGACATATTGCACCTACATATATACATACATACACAAACAAATTTATCCATAAGGAACAAAACCCGAAAACGTGGTAAAAATAAAAACAAATAGGGTTTATGAGGCTGATCCTCCTGAAAATTTGAAGTCTTTAGCCTTTCGAGCGTATGTTCGTCTTCAAAAAGGATACATGAGGAAAGAAATACAGGGACACGTGCTTGCGCGCGGCGTGCGCATGCATTTGTGTGTGTATTGCTGAAAGGCTGCATGGAAAGACAACAACGGACCATTTAGAAAACAGAAAAATCTCACAGAGGACGTTTACACACTCATCACCCACCAATCAGTTATAGACAAAACGTCATCAGAGTTTCGATGCCTTATCGATAGCACTTATGCTTTTTAGTAGCATATAGCTTACCGTTTTAGTTTCGCTTGTTCAATATAGAAAAGTCTTCAAGAGTACCTGAAACGTTTTTATTTCACTTTCAAAGAATTCAAACATACTCACACAACAGCTAGTGGCTCTACCAAACAACAACGAATTTCTTCTGTATTTCACCCGGGTAGGACAAACTACTTAATCTCCTTCAAAGTGCATCATTATATCTTAAAAATAGAAGGTCGTATTCCACAACGTATGTAATACACTAAGAAATAAATCCAATTGACTATCTCGGTTCAGTTACCTTTAAACATATTTCTTGTACACTAGGCAGCACTTAAAGGTAAATAATTACAGATGATTCTAAAACTCTGAGTGAGTCTTAAAGACTTGTATTCATATAAGTTTTAGGAGATGAAACAATTGAAGTCATTTTTGAAGCTACATCGGTCTGTTGATAGGGCTATTACTTGAGAAGAGCTGTGCAATACTCTTTATACATTAAGTACCTTGCCAAACATAATGCCATTTACGCTGTATCTATGAGTAACAAGCATTTTCTAGTCAAATAAGTCGGCCATTTTGCTTTTATATTTTACAAATAAACTGGGTGAAAAAAATAAATATGTATATAGGTTGAAAAATATTCAAAAACTAGAGCAAAATATGCCTAGGGAGAGATATATTTCTTTTATACTGAAATATTTGTTATGTTTTCTTGTTGAGAGAAAACAAAGCTAAAAGCTAAAATAGAATGTTACGTATTAAAAAAAATGTCCGTGATAAATACAAACGTTAAATTTAAAAATAGACGTATTTTAGTTTATTGAATAGTTTTTATTTTTAACTTATCAAACATTCTTTGTGAAGATGAAATAAAATTGTCTCAGTCTTTCTCTAGAGGCTTCGATTTTAAATAAATATTGGAGAAACGCCCGAGGTTTCGATGTTCATTATGACTATGCGTATGTAAGGTAAGTATACGGCTTCTATGTTTGTAGCAATTCCTATTTATTTATTTTTTGTTTGCTTCAAAATTTACGATTTTTTCAATTTTATTGTTGTTGTTGTTGTTGCTGTTTTTATTGTTTTTGTTGCTGCTGTTGTTGTTGTTACTTTTGTTCTCGTTATAGTTGTTCTTAGGGCAGCGAGGTGGCTGAATCCTTAAGCACGCCGGGCAAAATGCTTAGCGTATTTCGTCCAGTTTACATTCTGAGTTCAAGTCCCATCGCCTCCGACTTTGCCTATCATCCTTTCAGGGTTCATAAAATAATAATCAGTTGAGCACCGAGGTCAATGTAAACGAGGTAGCCCTCCCCCGAAGTTGCTGGCCTTGTGCCAAAATTTGAAACCATTGTTGTTGTTTTTGTTATTAAAGCAACGGGCTGGGTGAATAGTTAGGTATTGAACAAATTTCTGAACAGCATTTCTTTCGCCGCCTTAGATTATTAGATGAAATGCCAATGAATTCGACTTTTCCTTTAATCTTTATAGGGTCGATAAAATAAGTGCCAATCAAGCAGTGGGTTCTCTGTTATCGACTAGCGCCTCTCTGTAAAAGTGTTAGCCTCGAGACAAAATTAGAAAGGCATACAGTTATTATCGGAGTATTAGTTGTTTTGGTACTATTGTTGCTGCCGTCTTTGCCGCTGCTGCTGCTGCTGCTATTGCTGTAAAATGTTACAGTCCCTAGAACATCTTTACAAGATATGTTCTCTAAAGGATATTCGGAGGATTTTCTTTCCCTTTACAAATTGTTCCGAAATATTTTTACCCTCCACGATGTTGCTTCTGATGAAATAAAATTCTTTTATTTTTTTCGACAATTTTTGCGTGCGTACCTTTTGTTTTGTTCTTAGTAGTTCAGTAAGAACACTTCTGTAGGAGCAAGGTAAAGTAAAATACATTAGGGAATATCTCCACAGTATCAGTTTTCTAAGCCCCAAAATACAACAGAGAGAGTTACAATATTGAAAACAAACAATTAAAAACAGTGTTAGCTTTAAACTGACAGATACAAATGAAAAAGAATAGAGTAGACGCAAACTTAATTTCTAGAATTCTCGGAAGTTCGAACACCTCAACTTACATGGGCGATCGTAGTAGAATTGGGTAGATATCGCTTTCTTTCATTTTTACCATGTGGCGACTTTAACGTGCGGTGGATGCAGTTTCATTGTATTAATTTCTGAACAACGATCAGTTTATTATAGTGATTTAGAACACAATTTTAGGAAGAATGTTATAGTTATATTAGGAAGACATTCGAAATCGAGAAATTTAATATGATGGAAATGAAACGGGGAAAATTCATAAAATGAACTCGAATAAAATTTACCCGTTGCCGAGAATAGAAAATAATTTCAAGTAGAAAAATCGCATAAGAATTACGGAGTGCTGGAGAGAGACTAAAAGTATAAACATAACAAAAGTTTTCTGTAAAGAATGTTTTCACACAATGAAATTTTTTTCATAATCGATATTGAATGTCATGAAAATCATTCAATCAATACAATTTTGAACTTCTTATATTGGAAAGTTGCAGACTTAAAAAGAGGTTTAATTTACGTCGGTGAGACAGTATAACTAGAGAAAACATTTTCTCCAAGTTTGTTGATACTCAATGTAAGAAACGGAGAAATGCGGAAAATAAACTAAGCGAACTTTGAAAGACAGAAACTTCATCCTTTGTTATTGAAAAGAACAAAGAAAATAGGGAATGGCAAGAAGAGTTCATCCTGGAGAGTTCATCCTGGAAAAGATAATTGAAGAAAAAGATGGAGGGAATAATTTTATGACCCCAGGTTGTAATTGTAGATTGGATGAAGCAGTACTGTTCGCCCAATGTTAGAATTTGGGAATATTCAAAGGTGGTTGCCTTTCACGTTGTATCTGAGTGTCCATATTTTACATAGAAAGTACGCAAAAAACGTGGACATGACAATACTCTTGAAATAATTCTCTAGGATTGTTTCAAGTTATTGGGTTTTGCATACACAGAAAATAGTTATGGCCATTTTGTGAGCAAAGAAAAGTAAGTACACGAATGGAAGAACTCTAATTTAAAATCTGAGAAGACTATTAGACATAACAAAGAGTATAATGCCCGAAAAATGCCACGAAGCATTTTCTCCAGGATTTTTTTTAAATGCCAGTTCACCGCAATATATAATAACAATAATTCATTCTGTTATTGGCACAAAACCTGAAATCTTGTGGAAGAGATACTCGGTTACATCGACCCAGTACCTATCAATCGGTACTTAATTTATCGACCTCGAAATGATGAAAAACAAAGTACACCTCAGTGATATTTGAACTCAGAACATAAAGGTAGAAGAAATGCCGCTAAACATATTGTGCGCTTCAGTCCAGTGTAGAGCTCACTGCCTTAATAATCCTTTCAACATTAGCAAAAAGCCTGAAAGTCTGCAGAGCAGAGGTAATTGGGTACACAGACTCCAGTGCTCAACGAGTAACGAAACATAATTCTTTAAATTTCGGCAATAGTCCAGCAACTTCAGCAGAATGGGAAAATCAATTAGATCGAGCCCTGTACTGTACGATTACTTATTTTATCAACGCTTAAAGAATGAAATGTAATGTTCTGGGTAAAATTTCAACTAGGGATGATTCAAAGCCGCACGAAATACTGCAAAAGATTTTGTTCCATTTGCTACGAGCAAAATACCGCTAAGTATTTCTTCTGGCGCGCGTTGCCTTTACAATGATTATGATGATTATGATGACGCTGACGACGACGACGACGACGGCGACGACGACGACGACGACGACGACGATGATGATGATGATAATGATGATGATGATGATGATGATGATGATGATGATGATGATATATTAAGATCTTGGAAAAATTGAGCAATGTTTAATAGGAAACTGGAGAAATGGGAAAAAGACCGACCGATAAAAATTAGAGAAGAAATATAAAATACGAAAGAACGGGCTTGATGCAGTAACAGCGTTAAAACAGAGGATCATGGCAAAAAGCCAGAAGATCAGAAGATTTATAAACAGAAATATGTAGTTCAATGAGAACAGATTGTTCAAAAATAACCCGCAGCAATTCTTCCCAAAGTTATAAAGAGACAATGGGGAAAATGCTGCTCCTGATGCAAATCAAATCAAGGAGTTCTGGAGCAGATTATGGGGAAAATATGAGGTGCATAAAAGGGATGCAATATGGATAAGAAATATCATGACAGAATTACAAGGAGAAAAGAAACAAAGGAATATTTTCATAAGCACGGGTGATGTGAAAGAAAAGTGGATAAAGTACCTAACTGGAACAACCCCGGACCAAATGGGATTCATGGATTCTGGCTGAAGAGGTACCACGTGGTGCATGAAAGACTAGCAGACCAATTGAGTGAGGGGAGGCGAACAACAACAGGAACATGAGCAACAACAACAACAAGGAGGAGGAGGAGGAGGAGGAGAACAACAGGAACAAGAGCAACAACAACAGCATCAACAACAACAACAACAATAATAATAATGATGATGATAATAATAATAATAATAATAATAATAATAATAACATTACAATTATGTATTTCCAACATTTTCTTAATATTATGGTTCATATTGTTATTGTTGTTATTTCTATTATGTTTCACGTTATGATGTCATTCAAAATGTTCCTGTTGCTATTATATTTTAGTTGTGATTCGTACTAACGTAACTTGTTTCATGTAATATATAGAAAAATATGCTATTCCTGTAAGCTATTTATTTATAGCATCGCCATATACAATTGGCATTTCCAACGATTAACATTTCCGACAAAAGAACAAAGAACAGAAAATAAAGAGAAACACTGATTTCATGTTGGCCTTCATTCAGGAAAAAATTTTAAAATACATTTTTGCGTGAATGTTTCATCATCACCATCATCGTCATCATCATCATCAGCAGCAGCAGCAGCATCATCTCCATCATCATCACCTTCTTCTTCTTCTTCTTCTTCTTCTTCTTCTTCTTCTTCTTCTTCTTCTTCTTTTTCTTCTTCTTCTTCCTTTTCTCCTCCTCCCCTCCTCCTCCTCCCCTCCCCCCTCCTCCCCTTCTTCTCCTCCTCCCCTCCTTCTTCTTTTTTTCTTCCTTTTCTCCTCCTCCTCCTCCTCTCCTTCCCATCCTCCTCATCCCCATCACCCTCCTCCTCCTCCCCTCCTTCTTTTTGTTTTTCTCCCTTTTCTCCTACTCCTACTCCTCTCCTCTCCATCCTTCCCATCCCCATCCTCCTCCTTCTTCTCCTCCTCCCCCTTCTTCTTTTTCTTCTTCTTCTTCCTTTTCTCCTCCCCATCCTCCTCCCCTCCCCTCTCCCCTCCTCCCACCCCCTCATCCCCTCCCCTTCCCCACTGGAAACTCATGTTTCTAGTGGTGAATTATTCAAATACCAAAGAATTCCTCTCAACTCAAAACTATGATGACCTCATTACTTCTGCTCGTGATCAGAGATGCACTAATCGTCAGCCATAAAGAGACATACTCAAGTGGTTAACTGACACGCTCAACTGACAAACAAATCTGTGGTATTGAGCAGAATATTTTTGTAAGACAAAACAATGTACATGATAACACTTCCAATCATTTAAGATCAGAAGCCATGAGACCCAATGTCTGGTTCTGCATTAGGGCATAGCCTGTCCATCGTACTGTATCATTATTACTATTATTATTATTATTATTATTATTATTATTATTATTATTATTATTATTATTATTAGAGCAGTGCATGCCATCAAAGTGACACTGGGGTAAAATATACGAAGCCCACTATACCCATCATGACTACCCGTCTGATAAGGGTACACCAGCCACATGCATCACAACCATATGTGCGCGACATGGTGATCTCATATGAAAATAAACAGCGCATGACCTCCCAGGCGGGGCCCACATAGAATTTTCTTCAGGTCGAGTAGCCCATCCAGCTCAAAAGGTCCTTGAATAAGGTGTGTTTAAGGATGTTGAGCAAAACAACCATGTTTCCAAAGGGGAATTATTTAAACCCCAAAGAATTCCTCCCAACACATGGCTATGATGGTCCCCTACTACTTCTGCTGATAAGAGATGCACATATCGTCAGCCACCAAGACAAAAGAATGTACAGGATAACACTTCCAATCAATAAAATATACTAAGCCCAGTAAATTTATTTAAATGTGAGTGAATATGTAGGCCAAATGAGTAGGTCTACGCTAAGCTGGTGCTTGTAGGATTGAGACAACGGATAGGAAAATGGCCCTTCCGACGTTGCACCCCTACTGAATCTTCTGGATAGTCTGAGCTTGTGTATCATCAAGCAATATCTTTGTTCAATACTTTCGGTGAAAACGAAAATCTGGTAAGCACGCACTACACCTCTATACTCTCGGCGTAATAGCCGGAAATTGACGAGGCATACCGGTGTGAAAATGTTCACGCATGCACAAGGAAGGCTGGTGTCACCTCTCACCAAATGAATTCTTGTCGTTATATTATTGTTCATTGTTATCGTTTTTATTCTTCACACGTATTTATGTAAATCCCCACTAACCTTTGTTTATTTGTAAACTCTCTGGCCAATAAGTGAATCGTTATTATTATTATTATTATTATTATTATTATTATTATTATTATTATTATTATTATTACTACTGAGGTGGTGAACAGTCAGAATCGTTAGCACGTCAGACAAAATGCTTAGTGGCATTACGTTCGTCTTTACGTTCCTAGCTCATATGCCGCCTAAGACGACTTTGAGGTTCATCCTTTCGGTGTCAAGTAATTAAGTACCAGCTGGGCACTGGTTTGATATAATGGACTAGTCTCCTCCCGCCAAAATTCGAGGTATTGTGCCGACAGCAAAAACAATAGCTATGTATGTAACGGCCAAGAAAGATCGTTAGCGTGCCACACAGATGTTTAGCGGCAGCTTCAGCTTCTCGGTTCAAATGCCAGAGAGGACAATTTTACCTTCCTTGATAAAGAAGTATTTGAGCACTCAGTTCCATGAAATCGAATTATCACTGCCCTTAAAATTGCTGGCTTTGTACCAAAATTTGAAGCAATAATTGTTATTAATTATTCCTGCATATACTCTGTTGTGCTTTGAATATCGCTCGCTTGTGCGCTCCGCTGAATTTATGACGACTCGTGTCAGAGTAGAAGCAGTGAACGGAACCCAGGTTCGAGAACGCTGAAGAAAAATTAGAGAGGAGGAAGGTAAAGATGGGGAAATAAGTGAATAAGAGAAATAACTAAATAACGAAGCATATTTAATGGGGTAAGAGAAAAGGAAGAAGGAAAGAGACACATGAAAGAAAAAGATAAAAAGAAGGAACAAAGAAAGTATAGTGTATTTATGGAACGAATGAAGCTGATACAGAAATGTTTGCATTAAAAAAAAAATTGAAAAGGAAGCTATAAGAGACGAGATATCTTTAAAGAAGAAGTGAGATTTTAGGGAAAAAGTCGGAAAAGTGAGGATGGACGAAAAGAAAAAAACAGAGAGAAAAATGATAAATAATCTACCAAGGAAAGAAATAGACATAAACAAAATTTAGAATAAAAGAAAATAAACACAGAGAACAATATAAAAAAAATGAATGAACGAAGAGAGAAATACAAAACAACAAATATTGAAAGTAAGAAAATGATTGAGAGAATGAAGAAAGGAATAAAGAAGAAAAATAGAAAAAATGTAGCAGAGAAAGATGGCAGTATGAATGAACGAAAACCGAATAAGATGAAGAAAGAAAAATGAAACAGAATAAAGAAGTCTGAAAGAAAGAAAGCCGTAAACTACAATAGAACTGAAAGATGGAATGAATGTAATAAAGAAAAACGGAAGAAAGAAAGATAAAATGAAAGAAAGAGAGGTAGAAAGAAAATCAGAGGAGATAAGTTTACTACAATAGATGAAATAAATATAGAAAATGAGAGAAAAAATGAAGGAAAGAACACAAAAAAAAGACACATTGAACGAGAAAGAAGGAAGGAAATCTACGAAGAAGAGAAGAAACAGGAAGAGACGTGCAGGAAGAAATGGACAAAAAATAAACTAAGAAAATAACTAAAACCACGGAAGGAAGTGTGTGTGAAAATATAAGGAAAAAATTATGTAGAGAAAGACAAAAAGAAAATGAATTGAAGGAAGAAACAACGGAATTGAAACAGAATGACGAAATAATCTAAGTTCATGGATTGACTCAACTCCAATTAATAGATCGCAACGATACTCACACACACACACACACACACAAACACACACACACACATGTGTATATATACTGGTGTGTGTCATTCAGTTTGTGTTTGTAAGCTCATCATCACCTGACAATCGGTGTTGGTTTGTTTACGTCCTTGTAACTTAGCAGTTCGGTATAAGACCGATAGAATAAATACTAGACTTTAAAAAAAGTACCGGGCGTGATTTGTTCGAATTAACCCTTCAAGTCGGTATCCTACTGTGGCTGTTGTCAAATAATCACAAGTAAATGATAAAAATAGCAGAATGGTTAGCACACTGGTCAAATCGCTTAGCGGCATTTCGTGCAGCTTTATGTTCTGAGTTCAAATTCCACCGAGATCGACACTGCCTTTCATCCTTTCAGTGTCGATAAAATAAGTACCAGTTGAGCTCTGGGGTCGATGTAATTGAATTATACCCTCCGACAACTTGCTAGCCTTGTGCCATAATTTGTAACCAAAATGTAGATTTCCTAAGTTGTTGAGCAGGCAGAATCATTAGCACGCCGCTCAATATGCTTTTCGTCGTTTGTGTACCAATAAAAGATTGTACTGGCTGAACAATGGAATCAATCTAATCGACTTAGATCCTTCCTCGAAATGACTAACCTTGTGCCAAAATTTGAAAGTAATATCTAGCTTTTCTGCGAACTATTTTCAAGCGTCATCGGTAACGAAAATAATGATATTTCAAGATATTCATTAAAAATAATCACCAGGATTGGCTTCCGCGAGTTCTCATATTTATTTATTTATTTATTTATAACCTACATGGGACTAAACATAGAGGGAATAAACAAGGACAGACAAAGGGATTAAGTCGATTACATCGACCCTAGTTCGTAACTGGTGCTTAATTAATCGACCCAGAAATGATGAAAGGCAAAGTCGAGCTCGGCGGAATTTGAACCCTGAAAGTAACGGCAGACGAAACACGTTAAGCATTTCGCCCTTTTTGCAAACGATTCTGCCAGCTCGCCGCCTAAAATGCCCGGCGTGCGAAAGATTCTGCTAGCTTGCTGCCTTCAGTTCAAATATTTTATTGATGGCTTAAAATATAATTTGTAGAACTCGTGGAAATCTAATATTATAAGTATTCTAATTTCTCTTTTAATTATATTAATTCGTAGTCCTTCATGAATTTGTTTTATGTTAAGAATTTCGAATACTTTTCAATTTCGTTCTTAGTTTAAGATTGTTAGTAGCGTAACACTCGAACACATATGATGAGCAGCCGAATAATTATAGTTTAATTAATCTAAACGATTTTAAACCAGTTCAGTTATTTATCAATAAGCATCGAATATATAGGTTAGTCAGGGAGAATTTTTTGAAGATTTACATCCCCACACATGGGGGTGCTCCAGCGTGGCCGCAGTCGCTTGGCCGAAATGAATAAAAGAATTAAAGAATATGAATGTAAGGAATTATTGAATGTCCAATTGCATATCTAGATATAAGAATATTTATGCATGTGTTTGTGTGTGTACGATCGCGGTTTCGATTCCCAGACCGGGCGTTATGAGTGTTTATTGAGTGAAAACACCGAAAGCTTCACGAGCTTCCTGCAGAGGGTGGGGGGCGTGAACCCTGCTGTACCCTTTCACCACAACTTTCTCTCAGTTATTCTTCCTGTTTCTGTTGCACCTTTATTTTAAAGGACCAGCCTTGTCACATTCAATGTCACGCTGATTCTGCGTTAAGGATACATGTGTCTGTGGAGTGCTCAGCCACTTGCACGTTAATTTCACGAGCAGGCTGTTCCGTTAATCGGATCAACTGGAACTCTCGTCGCCGTAGCCGACGGAGTGCCACGAGTGTATGTGTAAGTATGCATGCATGTATGTTTGTATGTATGTATGGATGGATGGGTGAATGGATCGATGTATGCTTGCATGTTTGTAAATATGCATTCAAGCATGTATGTATACATGTGTGTATATATGTATGCATGCATGTATGTATGTTTGTATGCATGTGCGTATGTATGTATATATGTATGTATGTATGGTTGCTTGGCATATTCTTGATGCAGAGACTGAAATACTGGTTACATAGTCCTGTTTTCTGTCACACATACGTGTATACGCACGTACGCATACACACACACTCACACACGCACGCACAGACTCTCTCCCACTCTCTCCCAGTCTCTCACTCTCTCTCACATTACCCTTTCCCTCCCTCTCTTTCTTTTTTTCTGTATTTTTCTCTCCTTTTCAAATATCACCATGTCTGATATAAAATGTTTTGTAAAGCATTGAAATTTCATAAATAAATATCTCTGGAGAAGGAGCTAAGAAGTTACTGATGAATTTAAAAGACAATTTTTTAAGAATATTATTATTTTTCTTTTTTTTATTTAAAGTGTTTGCAATATTTTTCATGTTGAAATATTTTACGCGAAATATTTAAATGGTTTATACAGCAAATCTGGAGCAGCGATGCACGAAAACGGCTCGTTCATTAATTAGCAAGAAATATGAAATTTAATCAAATATTTACTTCAATCAAATTAAATATTCTGGTTAATGTAGTAAAGAAGTTCATCTAATCGATGCGGCAGCTTCATAGATTCGCTTCTTAGAGGAATTCAAGAATTTAATGAATGTGGACATGGAAGAGAAAGAAATGATTTAAATGCAACCAATTTCGAAGATTTATAAATCATTTGTATAAAAAAATAAGTCCGGGCTATATGCTGGGTGGTGGTATTAGCTCCAATCACTCAAGTTCCAAGAGTTTATTCTTGGTTTATTGAGCGATGTGAACTCTTGCGTTGTCTAACTGCAACAGAGTTTGGTTTCTGTTAACCAATGTTGGGTATTTTTCCTTCACAATGGCATAAATCACGGCCAACTTTTCATAGTAAAAGTTGGCATCAATAGTTCGGCCGGCCTGAAAGAATTCGTAGTGAATTATTATCTGATATTTCCACCAAACGCAGGGTGTCACCATTCCTTCGGTGAGGGGTTCTGGAAAGTGGCTCGTGCTTAGGCACTGATTAAGCATGTCAGGAATAAGAAAGAATTGTCTCAATCTGATTATTAGTTGCTCCGATCCATGCCTCACATCCTAGGTTCGCGAAGCTTCATCAATCAAGAAAAGGTGGAATTTGCAGTGAAGGAGTTCTCCTCTGAAATGACAAGAACTAGTATAACTGTAGGATCAAAATAACTAGCAGAAAGATGGCTTCAAACGTCGCAACACGGTGGCCGTTACTTTAAATGTTAGGCTGTTTTTGTTGAAATTTGACGAATAAATCAAATAAGTTTCCAAAATATTGTAAACTTTTGATTCAACAGAATAATACAGGTACAAAGCTGGCAGTTTTAGGACAATAACTGTACTGATATATATCGACTTTAGTAACTTAGAAAGGATGGGATGCCAAGTATCGACATTTGAACTCACTGCTGAAAGAGAGAAAATAAAGCATTTTCTTGGACGCTCGGAAGACTTTCCCTAATCACGAACGTTGAAAGACCAAAATAACGATTTCTGAAAAAGGCAAAACTGCAACAGATTTTAAGGAAGAAGATCAGTCGATAAATCGAATCCACTTCTTGTCCTGTATTTCATTTTATAACCTCCAGACGGAGGAAAGGTAGAGTGCCTAAGTAGGATGTAACTTCAGAAAGCAAAACAACTAAAAAAAATAATGCATGACATTTTTGTGTCACGTTCTAATGATATTGCTACCTCGCAGCATTTAGAGAGACCAAGCTACAGCAAAAGGTGGTAAAGTTTAGGCAATAAGCATACACCATTGCACAGTTTAATACCAGAGAGACTGAGGGAAGAAATTAGGATTCAAACTATTGGCTGGTCTAATACAGAAACGAAGTAGAGGGAATGATGTGAAAGTGTGTTTTCAATCGGTATATTCCAAATTGCAGTCAAATATTGCTCCTGATATAGGACGAAACAAATATACTGATGTGTTACATGAACTGAAAACGACAACATGTGCATGTTTGTGCATCTTTTATCGAAATAAGTAGTGCTGGTACTAAAGAGCCACAAGAACTATAGCAAGAACAAAGTCTGCGTGTTCATCTTTTCTTTTTATCCGGTTTAAAACCCCCAACTTTCCTTCGGATAATTTCAGAGGAGATCCCTCTGGTAATAATAATAATAATAATAATAATAATAATAATAATAATAATAATAATAATAATGATAATAATAATAATAATAATAATAATAATAATAATAATAATAATAATAATAATAATAATAATAAGAAGAAGAAGAAGAAGAAGAAGAAGAAGAAGAAGAAGAAGAAGAAGAAGAAGAAGAAGAAGAAGAAGAAGAAGAAGAAAGGCGTTGGTCGATTGGTATAAAATGAAGTCCCTCCTTACTTGCCTCTGGTCAAGGAAGCCCGGATGTTTATGGCTTTACCCCTCTACTTCTGACTAAACAATGAAAAAAAAGAGAAAATAAACAACGTCAAAAAATGTATCAATAACCATAATAATAATCTCTAGCTTGGGATGACTGTTGATTAGATCATTTGCAGGAATCCTGTTGTTATTAATTATTTCTATCGATCCGGGATTGATTGGCGGTAAAGTTTGGGAAAGAGGGATTTAAACTGATTATATAAAAGGATGTAATTGAATTACTCAGTAATTTTTTCATTGGTCTCCTAATTGTGAAATATATTCAGAAATGTTACGAATTTAAGAACCAGGTCAACAGTTTTTTTTTTTAAAGGGAGTTAATAAAATTGATAACACTACATCATCTCTACTTCATTTTTATCGATCCCAGAGGAAAGAAAATCAAAGTTGACTGCAACGTAATTGAACTAAACGTGCAAAGAGTCATAACCATAACGTAACTTTCAAATTTTTGCACAGAGCCAGCAATTACATAGAATCCAGTGCTTAACTGATATTTATTTTATTGACCCTAATAAACCGATACATAGATTTCAGTGCTCAATTAGTACTTATATCAACCCTGAAGGCGGCGTGGTGGCAGAAACGTTAGCACGTCGGGTAAAATGATTGGCGATATTTCGTCCGTCTTCAGGTTCTAAGTTCAAATTCCGCCGAGGTCTACTTTGCCTTTCATTCTTTTGGGGTTGATGAAATAAGTACTAGTTGAGCACTGGGGACAATGCAGAATTTCAGAAATTGTGCCTATTATACAGGGTGTCCACAAAGTCTGGGTACTTGGAGTAAATAAAATCATAACATAAACAATTGAATATAAGAAATAATAATTTCTTAAAGTATGTGTTATTCCCCATGTGGGTACATGGAGTAAATAAAATCATAACCTAAACAATTAATTATAAAAAAATAATTTCTTAAAGTATGTGTTTATCCCCATGTACCCAGACTTTGTGGACACCCTGTAGAAAGAATTGTAGCAACTCTGAAACACTGAAAGTCCAGTATTGGAAGTCAGAACTACCTCTAAGCAGTACTTTTACGAAACGCTAAAGATTCTGTCAAATCGCCGCCTTTATAAATGTTTATAACTTCGACATAAAAACATATTTCGTGAAGATGAGTTACTGTACTGAATTTCACACCGTTGAATAACAGTCAATACGCTACGTTCATTGAATCTGCGTAGAATATTTTATCTTACTTACCAACAATTAATTTCAATATCAAGTATATATATTAAAGGGGGACCTATAAAATCAGACACATAAAGAATGCATAAGAGTACGAATGCATAGATATCTGTTTGAATATATGTGTCTGAGTGTTTGCGCGAGCACATAATATAATATATATAAATGTGTGTGCGTACCCACGCGTATATGCATATACGTGTGAGTGTGTGTGTGTGTGGGGTGTGTGTGTGTGTGTGTGTGTGTGTGTGTGTGTGTGTGTGTGTGTTTTAAGCAAATGACAAAAAAAAATACCAGCGTTAGTTCTGACACAGCCTGACTGCTGGTGTAACTAGTATAACAACTGGCGTTGTTTTGATAAAATAGACCGGCTGAGTTAGAATAACATAATTACCAGGATTTAATAGGATCGATGGAAAATGAATATACCATTACAATGATGAAATCATGGGCTGTGTAACGTAGTCACGTCCACGGAATTATGCAATTATGCATACGTTTATATACCTGTAAATATATTGATGTATGTGTGTATGTATATATATATATATATGTATATATATATATATATATATATATATATATATATATATATATATATATATATATATATATATGTATAACATTTGTAACAAACATAAATCCGAAAGAAGAAGCACATTCTAAGATGTAGAGCAGTATATGTTAATATATATATATATATATATATATATATATATATATATATATATATATATATATATATATATATATATATATATACATATATATATAATTCAGATAGATAGATAGATAGATAGATAGATAGATAGATAGATAGATAGATAGATAGATAATACATACATATATACATATACATACATAGCTCAGTGGTTAGAGCGTCGAGCTTACGATCTCGAGGTTGTGAGTTCGAATCCCGGACCGGGCTGCGTGTTGTGTTCTTGAACAAGACACTTTATTTCACGTTGCTCCAGTTCATTCAGCTGTAGAAATATGTTGCGACGTCACAGGTGCCAAGCTGTATCGGCCTTTGCCTTTCCCTTGGATATCACTGGCGGCGTGGAGAGGAGAGGCCGGTATGCATCGGTGACTTCTGGTCTTCCATAAGCAGACTTGCCCGGACTTGTGCCTTGGAGGGTAACTTTCTAGGTGCAATCCCTTGGTTAGTCATGACTGAAGGGGGTCTCAGCAGCAATACATACACACATGCACATTCGCACACACGTATATGTGTGTGTGTGTATATATATATATATATATATATATATATATATATATATATATATATATATATATATATATATCATAACTATACAGGGATTAGCAGGAGCCTATATATATATATATATATATATATATATATATATATATATATATATATATATATATATATATATATATATATATATATATATATATAACGAATAACGGAAATACTCAATTCATGTAAAAGAACTTGCAATTTGGTTGTTGCATCGTACAGTTACTTGAAGTTTCTTCCATATAACTCAATCACAACGCAGCATGATAACGTATATATATAATATAGATAACATTCATTTATCAATACATTATTGCATATCTGTTATTTCTTTCTTGCTTATCCACACTATAGTAAATTATCACATAATTCATATTCTTTTGGTTATTCTTGAATCTAAATATCAAATCCGCTCTACGTGCGGAATAGATCCAATATATTTTAGTAACCTATTGACCATAATGCATACATATAGATATTACGTAATACACTATTCCTTCTTACAACCTAATGATCTCCAATTTACATATTTGTATTGCTAGTAATTAATGATTACAAATAGAGTGTATAACTTATACCTAAATACCTGCTCCCTTATAATCTACTATTTTTTTTTTTTCATTTCATTATATAATAGTTTTATGGTTCCTTTCCAAAACTTCGTTCAATTTTTCCTTTTCTAAAATATTAAGAGAACAATTCTAAACATTAAACTCCCCAAAACATAACCCTAACAGCTTATCTTTTCTAATAGTGTTTATTTATTAAAAGCATTTAACTATGACACCATGCCTACTCACAATCTTTGGTCGACCTAGAGCTTTCGTAATCAACATTTGCCATAAGTTTCACGTAATTGGTCGGATTCTGGAACCATGTTGTCGAGAGAAAATCCTCTTACTATCCATACATGACAGCGTCTAGTGTGTGTGTGGGGGGGGGGGGTGTATGTGTGTGTGTGTTCAACAAATTCATAGCTCATTACGGAGATGCTCCATGCTCGAATGTAATTATTACTGTCGATTTTCAGTAGAGAGAGTTCCGGTACTTTCGGATGATACAGCAACATTGAGATGACATGCTGTGGGCTTCCTGTTGATTTCATCTGGTTTGTGAGTTGGTAAACTTCCGGCAGAAAGATGTAATCTATTTATCCTGTATTATTCTGCTTATACGCGTTTTGTTCACAGTTAAAAGCTAAACGCGTTGAAAGGGCTAAATATATTTACTCGTATGGCTTAACAATAGAACATCTCTGGTTTCAAGTAATATTTGATCTTTTGGCCCATTAGAGAGGCTCCAAATATTTATTCAGTCCATATATTTAAGGTCGTCGAATTTTGTAATCACAGGGTTTATAATATAGTCCACATATATAGCTCTAAAATATTGTCATGTTCGTATTTACTACATCAGGGATAGTTGTGTCGTGGTTATCGTTCCTAGAAGGTTCCTTTACGCATGACTGCGCACTATTTCCAATGGCATAATAAATACATATTGTATCATGTCAATAAATGACCGATTCTGTAAAGCATTTGTGGTCAACGTGACATGACTCGAAGGACATGACTTCTGGCAACTAACCAATCATGTGTGAGATTTCACCTTCAAAACGAAACGGTGCAATGAAGTGCTGTGTGGCCTGAGCTAATTCACAATGAATTAACATTAAATCTGCCCCATGAATTGATGCATACATACATACATACATATATATATATATATATATATATATATATATATATATATATATATATATATATATATATATATATATATATATATATATACATATATATGAGTAAATATTGAAATGAATGTTCATATAGGTATTATTATTATTATTATTATTATCATCATCATTATTATTATTATCCAGTGAGAGAGCAGCGCATGCAATCAAAGTGACACTCGGTTACAAATATACGAAGCCCTGTATATCCATCATGACTACCTGTCTGATAAGGGTACACCAGGCACATGCAATCGCAACAATATGTGCGCGACATAGTGTTCTCTTATCAAGATATACAGCGCATGACCTTGCAGACGGGGCCCTGTTACAATTTTTTCACGTTGAGTAACCCATCCCGCTAAAAAAGGTCCCTGAATAAGGTTTGTTTAAGGATAATGAACAAAACACTCATGTTTCCAGATGTGAATTATTCAAACCCAAACGCAAAGAATTCCTCTCAACACATGACTCTGATGGTTCCCCAACAAATTCTGCTTGTAATCAGAGACGCACATATCGCCAGCCACTAAGGAACCTGCTCAAGTGATTAAAGTGAAGCAACTGCCAAGCACATCTGTTGTATTGAGCAGGATATTTACTGTAGCCCATCTTTTATACCAAGACAAAACAACGTACAAGATAAGATCAGAAGCCATGAGAGCCACTGCCTGGTACTGCTTCAAGGCATTATTATTTTTTTTATCAGCAGTAAATATAAATCCTTGATAACAACAACAACAATAACAATATTAGTGGCCAGCAAGCAATTATAGCGTTAAATTGCTATACAACAGAAATTATAATTATAATAGAAGCAAAACGATGTATCAGCTTTAAGCTGAATTTGTTAAATTTTTGCTCGTTTTTCCGATTTCTGTTGGGTCCGTTGTGTTTTTCTGTGTGATTAATGGCTTATTTGAGGATTTTAACACTTAGATCTAGTTATACCCTTTATCTTATATGTAACTAAGAGATTCGGTGCAGGAGACCGATATAATAAGTACTAGGCTTACGAAGAATACGCCCTGGGCTCGTTTTCTTCGATTATAACACTTTTAGGTGGTGCTCCATCATGGCTGCAGTCAAATGACTGAAACAAGTAAAGGAAGGAAGGATACACACACACACACACACACACACACGCACGTACACACATATGCATTACACACACACACACACACACACACACACACACACACACACATATATATATATATGTATTAATAAGGCATTGCGAGACAAATAACCTGGTGTAGAACTCAAAATACATATGCTGATGAACGAAACGTTTAGTCGAGTAGAGAGCGGTAATAAGAAAATGAGATGACAAAGGAATAAACGATTATCTTATGAAATTCATCAGCTTACGGCTGTTTCCGCTATAGGATGCAGTGAATTCAGAGCTAAGTGCACGAGTAACACCTTATAGCTTTATTGGAGCCTGAAATATGGAGTAGCTTTGAAGAAGCTGTAAGTTGTTACCCAGCCATTCAAGTATGAGTCCACTGCATCTTAACAGAAACAGCTGCAAGGTAATAAAGTTCATAAAATGATCGTTTATTCCTTTGTAATCTTATTTTTTAACACACACACACACACACACACACACACACACACACACACACACACACACACACATTTCGAGATGAATATATGAATTTGTATCCTTAAAGTGACATGTTTGTTTGCATACACTCACACACCCGTATACATGAGACAGCTTGTCTGATTTATTTCGGTATGTAAATCCCAATCAGTCGGGAGGATAGGCGCTTACACACCCGCACTGAAAGACTAATGTAGAAATGTATAGCAAAAAAATACATGGGTATAAGAATACATAAGAAACTGTGATTTATACATCAGTAACGAGTGCACACCACTAATATTTAAGTCAATAAATATATATTTAAATTCTTACACATGTGTTTATATTATTATGGAAACTTTATCTCCAATGACAGCTAAGACACGAAAATGTTTCTGCAAAAAACGACACTCTAGGCATGTATATATCTCTATGTATATATATATATGTGTGGTATCTTCTGTCTATAAATTTATGTATCTCTCTATCAGCTTGTCTGCCTTTGTAATAAATTTCCTACCTATTTATTTATAGTCGTATCTAATTACACATAAAATGTAAACTCATAGTTTACTTGCTTGAAAGTAAATATGCATGTAAGTGTATGTATACTCTTAAATACTCACATATTCTCAATTACGTAAACTCACATATGCAGAAGTACGTAAACAATCAAATAAATATGAGTGCATACGTAAGTGTATATATATATACTTGTATAAAACGAGAGAGAAAGAGAGAGTAAGAAATATATTTTATTATATTGTATACGCATAGGTATGTATGTATGTATGTATGTATGTATCTACAGACGTGCGTGTGTGTGTGTGTGTCTGTATGAATCTGTGTGTGTGTGTATTCCTCGGTGTTTGTGTGTGTTTGTGAAGACGCTTGGCTCAGTAACTACAGCATCGTACTGTCAATCGTTATGTAGTGAGTTCGGCACCTGGAGAGGGCTGCGTGTTGTGTTCTAGAGCAACATTTCATTTCACGTTGGTCCAGTTCACTCAACTGTAGAAATGTGCTTGCGACGTCACTGGCTTCAAACTGTGTAAGACTTTGCCATTCGGTGGTGTGTAGAGGGGAGGCTGTTATGCATAGGTGATTGCTGCAATTCCGTAAACAACTCTACCCGGACTTGTGCCTTGGAGGAGAACTTTCTAATTGCAACCCCTTCATCATACGCAACCAAAGGGGGGGGGGGAGCTCTTCTCTCTCTCTTAATGTATACAAACATATATATATATATATATATATATATATATATATATATATATATATATATATATATATATATATATATATATATATATATATATGAAGCTGAGGTGCAGAAACTTGTGTTAAAGTAAATTATTGAAGCGGAGATTTCCGTCGTAGTTATTCCAAAAGATGAGTACGCAGAATTTAAAAAAGGGAGTTAATTTGTCTTCATTCTGTATCATTCCTCTCCGTTACATGGTTAATTATGCCTTCACCGCAATGAAATATGGGCAATGGCCTATTTTGTACTACGCATAGTACGCTAAAGGTTCATCTGACTGCGGGGAGAGAGAAATGAAATTTATAACGTTCGGTTTTCAGCACTCAAAAAATAGATGTTATCATTAAAATATAATGAAGTGTAAAAAAAAAAAGAAAAAAAACATATATACATACACACACAAGCACACTCATATGCATGCACATAACTTTGCTTCAGTATGTGTGCGCTTGTGTGGATACATACATACATACATACATACATACATACATATACATATATATATATATATATATATATATATATATATATATATATATATATATATATATATATATATATATATATATATATATATATATATATATATATATATATATATATATATATATATATGTATATGTATATTTATATATATATATATAATACATATATATATTATATACATAAGTGTGTGCGTGTTCACACGTTTAGACACATCTGGTTATAAACAGGATGAAAAACAATCAATGCGCGTGTACAGTTTACTTACGTATTCTCATGTTGTGATATATATATATAATGTCTCAGCAGGTGATGAATAGGAAGAACTCGTCATTCTGTTGCCTGAGAGGTCTTAGTAAACGAAAAACTCCGAGTTGTGTAGACGAGAGTCCTCAGCTTCGAACGATTGCGTCAATATGTGTATGTATATAAAACATGTCTATCTATCTATCTATCTATCGATCGATCTAGCTCTACGTTTCCGGTCTAAACTGGGATGAACGCACATATAGATTAACATATGCCTGTCTGCGTGTATGCATATATACATGTTTGTCCATGTATGTTCATGTGCGAATAACTATGTATATCTATATGCATATAAGTTTATACAGACACAGACACAGACACACACACACACACACGCATATATATCTGTGTGTGTGCGTGTGTGTGTGTGTGTGTGTGTGTGTGTATAAACTTATATGCATATAGACATACGTATGTATCCGGACATGAGCCCCTTGATGACTGCACATACAGTGACAAACTTGTATACATACATACACGCAGGCATGCATGTGTTATTATATATTTATGTTCACCCCAGATTAAACCGGAAACTTTGAGCTATAACATTGGAGACCATGTCATTCTATCAGGTCTCCGATTTTACCTTTTTTTTTTAAATTGAAGGGAATTTAATATTGCTTTAAAATGTCTAATGGAATTTTTTTTTAATAAATATGCATTTGTGTACATTTAAACTAATTAAATATTATTGTACAGAATAATAGAATTAAAATTTCTTTGATTAAAACTCTTTCAGACATGGAAGTATCCAAAGAACATTTGAGGCACATAATGCTTTACGAGTACAAAAAAGGAAACTCTGCAGCCAGTATATGGCTCAGTTTCTGGCTTGAAACATGCACTCAGTTTATGGGAAAAATGCTTCTATGAAAGAACTTGCAGAGGATGGTTTGTAAAATTCAGAAGTGGATATTTCAGCCTTGAAGATGAAGATCGAACTGGACGTCCAGTTTAGTTCGAGGATAAGCTCCGTGAGTCATTACTTGAAGAAAATCCTGCTAATCAGTTGAATAATTGGCAATGAAGCTTAGTTCAAACCATACATCTGTTCATCTTCATCTTCAACAACTTGGAAAGGTTCCTAAACTTGGAAAATTGGTGCCTCATGAATTGTCCGAAAGCAACCACAAATCCCGAGTTGGCATCTGCTCTTATCTCCATTTCACCCTTTTTGGATAGATGTGCGACTGGTGACGACAAAAGGATCTTCTATCGAAATGTTAAACGTCGTGAACAGTGGATTGGTAAAAATGAAAAAGCTCAACCACAACCGAGAAGGGAACTTCATGGAATAAAGTTTCTTCTCTCTCTCTGCTGGGATTGTAAAGGAGAAATTCACTTTGAATTGTTACCACTTAATGAAACAATCAATGCTCAAGTCTACTGTCAGCAATTAGAGAGTTTGAACCAAGCTTTGAATAAAAGACACCAGCTTTTGTGAATAGAAAAGGAGTGATGTTTCCTCAGGACAATATGCGACCCCACACTGCAAAGATCACATCACAGAAGATCCAAGAGTTTGGTTGGAAAAAAATTCCTCATCCACCTTATTCTTCCAGCCTTGCTCATTCAGACTAACATTTGTTTCGTAGTTTACAGAATCATTAGGGGGACATAACTTTCGCAAGCCAGGAGGAGGTCGAAAAGAGATTTACATCGATGGGATTAAAAAGCTTGCAAATAGATGGAAGGAAGTCATAGATAATGTGGGAAATTACGTTGATGATTAAATTTCAATTAAATATAACATTTGATCACTTGTTTTCTTTACTCAAAATTCGGACAGAACTTATGGGATGACCTGATAAATTCCCATAACGTGTAGGCGTAACATGCTTCTCATTGTATTAGCTCACTCTGTCTGTCTGTCTCTTTCTCTCTGTCCCTCTCGTTGTGTAACGATATTCCTCTCTGTATAGCGACATATATACATGTATATATATATTAAAATCAGGGTAATATGCACCTGTTTGCTAGAGAGAAGTATTAAAACTCTCCAAAGCCATGCATCTCTCATCATATGTAAACACGCATAGACAATGTATATTTATGTGTGTGTGTATATATACATATATATATATATATATATATATATATATATATATATATATATATATATATATATATATATATATATACACACATTTGTGGGTAAGGATTTGACGAGAGTAAAAAGTACATGAACTATAATGGATATTTTGTTCTACAAGCATAAATAATCCATCTGTGATTAAAACCAGATGCTTGAGCCAAATGAAATGCCTTCTCTTCGACTCGTAAAGTTTTGCTGTAGCGTTCACATTTCCAACGCCCATTGCAAATTATGACTCTCTCTCTTATCTCTCTCTTTCTCTCTCTCTCACGCTCACTCTTTCTTTCTCTCCCTATGTATGTCTCTGAATCTTCCTATTTCTTCTTTTTTACTCTCTCTCTTTAGTTCCCTTTCCTTAAGAAACGCACACGCGCGCAGAGGAACGGTGTGAGAAACTCGAAATCTCGCTAATACACTGTGCTCTTTTTTCATGAAAGCAATTTTATCATTTCCTTTTCAGTTTTACTCACACGCTTTATCCCTTCCATGTTCTTTGCTTCTGTAAATCTCTCTCTGTCTCTGTCTCTCTGTCTCTCTGTCTCTCTCTCTCTCTCCCTCTCTCTCTCTCTCTCTCTCTCTCTCTCTCTGCCTATACACACACACACACACACACACACACACACACACACACACACACATATATAATACCTATGTGTGTACTTTGTTTCCGGGGGCTCGATTTATCCTGTGTTGATTACTTCTATTACGTCCGCAAATTCTGATGAACTCCATCTACTAACATAATGAAACTCCGAGCCCCCAGAAACAGTTATTGGACTTTCTTCCTCTACTTTAATATTCTCTGTCGTTTGTACTTTATGTACGTTGGATCTATAAATATAATTTTCTATATATTTATACATAAATATACTTAAATATTCATCTTCTGAAAGTCTTCACTTTTTGCTTTCTCTAGATTTGCATATATGTGTTTCAAACCCAAAACTGCTATATTTAATATATCTAATTTGATTATAATCGCCTCTCTGTATAATACAATATACGTATAGTTATGAATATATGTATATGCATATATATTTTCATGCTTATATAGATATTACATTTGTATACAAAATACATATATGTATGTAAATGCATGTTTTGAGGATTCTAAGCTATTTTTAAGTTGAATATATATATATATATATATATATATATATATATATATATATATATATATATATATATGTGTGTGTGTGTGTGTGTGTGTGTGTGTGTGTGTGTGTGTGTGTGTGTGTGTGTGTGTGTGTGTGTGTATGTGTGTGTGTGTGTGTGTGTGTATGTATGTATATACATACACATATACTATATAGAAAAGAATATGTTTCTCGTTTTCTTCTTTTTGATACATCTTGTTTTCATTTACATTTATGTGCTTCTCTCCGTCTGTTTGCAGTGATAAATTTCCTAAGTTCATCTTTTAGTCCATTAAAGTTTCATGTGAAGGAGAATTGAAGTTAAACTAGCGTGCATTGCTGCTTTCGTGTAACAGGTAGAGTCTGTTTGATAAATACTGGCACAACTGCTGTTATTTGAATTTTGTCCCTTAGACATCAATATAATTTATGAAGTGTTTATCTATATTTTTCATCATTGTTAGATGCGACATTAAAATAAAACTTGTTATTACAAGAAAAAATGCTTCATATTCACTCCTAACTATAATATGAATATTGCTTCGGTCAATTATCATTTATTTCTTTCCCAGGAATTTCTTTAAGTTTTCTGGGAGGTTTTTTTCCGGGAGTATATTGATTTCAGATTTTGGCACCCAGTCAGCAATTTTGGGGGAGAAGTTAAGTCGTATTTATGTTATCGACCACGAACGGATGAAAGACAAGTCGACCACGGCAGCATTTGAACTCAGAACGTAAAGGCGGATGGAATGCTGCTAAGCAGTTTTTCCAGCATGCTAACAACTCTGCTAGTTTGCTGCATCTCTTTTTTCTTCGGCGAGCGTTTTAAATATGAATTGCTATCTATGTTAAACGCACGGTTAACAAGCTGGAGAGTATTTAGCATTCATGAATTATGTGAACATTCATGAATTATGTGAACATTCATGAATTATGTGAACATTTGTATTCATGAATTATGTGAACATTCACTGTTTCAAGCGAATTGTTACATCGCATTGGTTAATAGTAGGTTGTTCGATAGTTTAAATGTCTGTGGTTTCTAATTGATATCATTAATCTTAAGTTCAATTATTTCAGTATTCTACCTATATGCTCTAATGCAACACACTTTGTCCTCCAGATACGACGTTTTTCCAGATACGAATGCATTCAATACATTCTATGCATTTCTTTTGCGTAATGCACATATGTGTGGCTTGTTAATGCGAATAGTTTGTTAGGTGCATACTTTTTCTTTTTCACAGATTTTCTTCCTGTATTAGTCTATGGGTGGATCCATTAGTCTGCTGGAAATTGTTTTATTGACTTGTGTTCCAATATATATTTTTCTGTATATTCCTTTATTGTGTAAATCGTTTACAAATGAGAATCTAAATGTTTCCATAAGTAGCGATTTAACAGTGATATTTTCTACTTATGCAGATACTTACTTGATCTACAACATATTACACTTCTAAATCCTACGAAACTCAGAATGTTATTAAACATAATTTTGAAATATATTTTCGGCACATATATTAATATATGTGCGCGTCTTACAAACGTACATATATATACACAAACACACACACACACACATGCATGCACACACACGCACGCACACATGCATGCATACATACAAACATACATACACACACATACATACATACATACATACATACATACATACATACATACATGCATATATACATATATGCATACTAAACGCTCACACATTATATGTATATGCGCATATATATATATATATATATATATATATATATACGCATTAAATTTGTTTACGGGAAACGTTTTGATTATGCAAATAAAGCTCTTATTCCATTATGCCGACCACAGTCTAATGATGCTGAATAGTGAGCCATTTTTTTTGGGGGGGGGGGGGGGGGTGCATCGTGTTGTTCCAATATAACGTGCAGGATAAATATAACAATAATAAAAATAATCCTTGGATGGAATCTATGAACAGTTAATGCATCGCCACGTGCATTTCCACAGATTATATGCCTCTTAAAATCACAGTCCATATTCCTGGGATGATTACAATGTAGTCCGTAGTATCCGTGGGTATCGGGTTGATCATCTTCGTGGATTTATTTCTTCAGACGATATAACATTAATGGATGTACATCACAAAGATGCTTATCCTTTTTGACCAGTATAAAGATTATGTGGGTATTTCTGTGTGCATTTGCTAGAGAATAAGGGAAAGAGAGGAAAGAAGAAAGGAATGGTAGTTATATGGGTATGGAAGTGTGTATGTGCGTTGATATTGGACGTATTTTGCGATTCATTCAGCAGATTCAAGGATGGGTAATACATTGTTTTTGATCTCATTTAAGACATGACACTCTTGAATGAATTCTGAAGTCCACTGGTCATCCGCTACTGCCACTACAGACAACAGCTGTTGGGGTTTATTGACTGAATAAACCCCCAACATGTAAAATATTAAGGTGGACCGGGGAAAACATTCTTTACAATATTTTTTTTCAAATCCCACTGAGTTAATCTATGGCGTTCATTCTTTTCGTGAGGGCGGAGGCATTCTACGAAGTGTTTGGCCATGTGCCTAAATCGGAGATCATTATCATAATGAAGCTCGTGCATGTATATTTATGCATGTAACTTAAACTAGGTCTTCTTCTCACTACCTACGAGACCCTGTCAAAATAAGCCTCAGCGTAAGCCTCACCACATATCGCACGCTACCCACTCGCCTGAAATAATGAAATAGAATATGTTTCACATAGAGAGAAAATAGAGAAATAATGTTGTTTTCTGGCAGAGAGATGATAGTCTGGTCTGGCCTGCACTATATATGCTTCACAGTATTTCAGCCGAGAGTTAGTGATAGCAATATATAAGTGTATCATAAGGCAGCAAGCTGGCAGAATCGCTAGCATGCCAGACAAAAATACTTAACGGCATTTCGCCTGTCTTCAGTATCTGAGTTCAAATTCCCACGAGGTTGACTTTACCGTTCATCCTTTTCGTGGTCGATAAAAAAGAAGAACCAGTTGAGGACTTGGGTCCACGCAATCGACTGACCCCCTCCCCAAAATTTCTGGCTTTGTGCCAAAAATTGAAATCAATGTGTTTGTCTGAGCTTCTACAAGTTTACGTTATCAGTTGAACATAGCAGGCAAATATGTAAGGAAATATTGGTTTGAAATTTTGACACGAGGCCAGGAATTTCAGAGGAGGAGAAATCGATTACACTGATCCCCAGTATTCAGTTAGTATTTGTTTTATCGACCTCGAAAGCATGAAATGTTAAAGTCGACCTCGGCGGAATAATGTATCAGAAAATACTACAAAGTGTTCTTCCTGATGAACGAAAAGAGGTTGGTCAACTCTGGAATGCCACTCAGAAAGGGCCCTTTTAACCAGGGTGGATTTACGGATAAACAACAACCATGTTTACATTGAGGTTCTGGATACTTCCTTAATCTTCTATAAACAGCAATTAGTATTACTTCATAATACTTTCTGTCGTCCTAAATCAGAAATTACGCACATTCACACTTACGCACTCACATAAACAAACACAAAAATACACAAGTACACACACAAAATGTACATATAGGCATATGTATATATGTGTGTGTGTGTGTGTGTGTGTGTGTGTGTGTGTGTGTGTGTGTGTGTGTGTAATTATATATATATGTGCATATTTATATACATATATGCATACACACATTCATACATATATATATATATATATATATATATATATATATATATATATATATATATATATATATATATATATATATATACATTTCAGCTACATTACCTCCGGCGGATACTGCAAATATCATACAAGGACGACATCACGAGCGACAAGATACATCGCCGAACTGATATCCTCTGTGACTTTTTTTACTTCAACCGGTAGAATTTCTACTCAGAGGAGATAACAAGCTGCTGGCTGTCTCCAATTGATGTCATTCAATCCAATTTCCTTGTACATACCTTCTGCTTATCATTCAATATCCCTCACTTGACGATTTTTGTTTCCTAATTTACGTCCTCGTACTTGTCTTAAGGTTGTTTTGGATTTCGTATCAGTCCCTGTTTTCCCTATCGGAATATTTGAATAGCCACTCAGTAACAACTACTGAACTACTTGCAGACCAAAAACAAAATAACAATTTCATTTATAGGTATTAGTCTAGCTATTATGTCTTGATGGGGAGGGGAGGTAATTATTTTTTAATGCCGATCCAAACGCTTGATTGATGCTTTAGTTTCTTGACACCAGAATAAAGAATAACAAAGATGAACGTAACGGATTTAGAACTCATAACATAAAGGATTATAAATAAATTCTACAAAGCATTTCGTCCGATGCCTTTAACGATTTTGCCAATCCAAATCTATCATCTGACTAAATAATTCTCTATGTATACATGTGTGTGTGTTTACGTGTGAGTATCGGTATATATTTATATGTGTGTGTGTGGGTGTGTGGGTGTGAGTGTATACGTATGTATTCATATCAGTGTGTATGTAAGTGTTTGTATTTTCATTTAATTTTTTCAAATAAACAATTACATCAAGAAATGGTATATAGATACAACACATATACCACACTTATCGTTGACACTTATTTTCTTTGAAACATCACACACAATTTACACCCGTAAGAGAGTAAGAGGGAGAGGCGGGTGGGAAGCTACTGCAACCACTTCTGACCCACCACTACTATAACTGCTATTACCACTTCTACTACTTTTGCAACTACCGAGCAAAAGATTTATCGAGTGGAAAATAATTTTTTAATATTCAGTTAAATTATGTTCTTTTTAGTCTAAAGCCGCTCCCTTTGAGTTGTTAATTAAATGGAATATGGAAATTATAGATTTTTTCACTCAATCATTAGCATATCAAAAGCTACCTTCATTGGTGGGGGAGAACGATAACAGACAACTCATTAGACAATATAAAGAAAAAAATAATATCAATAATTCTTGATTTTCTTTTCTTTTTTCTTTTTTTTTTCCTCTTCTCTCACTAATTTGAGAGTTGGTTTAAATTTTCTTGAATATGAACTCATGAAGTACATTTGAAAAATATTAGTGTTAAACGGCCAACAGATTCAGTCCAATGTTGAACAAGTCCCGTATAATCTTGGCATTGATCCTTAAAACTAGGACCCTTTTCAAATATTTTGTTCACGCTCTTTTACGCAGTTAAATTAAGGAATTGAACAACTGTTTTATTTCAAAAAATTAATAAAGTGTAATTGTATAAAATTAGATAATTGTTGAAATAACTGCACACTATGTTAAAATCTTACGTAGCTTGGTATTGAGAGTTTTGGGTTCGGGGTCATGAGATCATGTGATGGGTGACCTTTGTATTATTGTCCTTTGTGTAGCTGACCTTCGTGTAGTTGAATAAGGCGTCTCATTCACGCTGCTCCATTGTTCATCTGTAACGGAGTTCACCGATTGAGTACTGGAACAGTTTTCTTTCTTTCCACCTGAAATATTTTTGATATTTCACTAGGTTAAAAGTGGAAAAGATGAAATGATGTCTATACCTTCTTGCGAATACTTAGTACATAAGACACTTGCAGAAAACATGATATCGTGGGGTCATGTCGTACTCATTGCAAACGTCGGTTATATATATCCAATTGCAAATAATAATCATAATAATGCTTTAAATTAGAATACTGACTTTGAATTTTACCAAAATGACACAAAGAAATGCAGGAGAATATAAAATGACAAAGTTAGAACCATAGTAATGGAGTTACATTGGTCGTGTAAAACTGGGTAATAAAATCAAGTAATAACAATGAAATTCCTACCTCTTACATCCAAATATTTAGCAAAGCGCCATTCATGCCTACCTCATGTGCTCTAAATTGCATAGCGCACGTCCTTCATTGTCCATCAAACAAATAATTCTGATATTGTTTCCACATTGTACACCGCTAGCCTAGTAGTCAAACTCTATCAAATATCTTTCGTTTCATCGTGTCTTAAAGCATGTACATAAGCTCTGACAACACAATTTTCGTCTTTATTCATAAAGAAATATCCAATGGTTATTATCACCTTTTCTAAGTTACTAATTAACTAATATAATTCTCTATTGCAATTTCTCCAATAAAATTGACCGGTTCTACTGTACCTCTTATTTCGAGAGTGTTACACCAACGGTTCTTTAAGCTGTCCTTGTCAACTGCTATTTATCTAAAATGCTAATCCAATATTTGAAGCCTTTATATACCAGGAAAGGACGCATTCAACTTCCAGTTGCCGTGTTCTTGTCTACAAGCAGGTCGACTGTGGTTTGTGTTGAGATGCTAATGTATTCCTAATACATACTCTATATATATGATTTGATTGACCCAATGTGGTTGCCCCACATTTACGTTGGCCCGTTCAAGAAATCTAGTCAGTACCGCTCATACGTATAAAAAAAAGTCTTATGGGTATTGCAAGGGTGCTATAAACACTGAAGCGGATACTTCTGAAAATGTTTAAATGATATATTGAGCAGTATGGCCCTAGACAAACTGTGTCTGAAAACAACAGAAGACACGAACTTTGAAGGCATATGATTACATCCCTTTCAGAATAGGCTTGATGTGTGATGAAAACTTCTTAACAAGTCCATACATTCTTTTTCTTATGATTTTAACAATTTCAGTTGGATAAAAGAAGACGAAAAATTTCTTTTGATTACGTAAGAAAATGAAACAGAGAGCATGAATTAAATGCCAAATGGAAATTATAAATGAAAAAGTAGCCGGTTTTTCAACAGTTTTGTCTACATATACAAACGCTATGTATCCGTGGGCGTGTTTAAATATTTATATACATCCAAATACACACACAACCACACACACACACACACACACACACACACATACACACACACACACACACACACACACACACACATAATCTATCGTTTCTGCCCACTGAATTTCTGTGTGGGTTTGTATTCGTATATATATATATATATATATATATATATATGTATATATATTTATCGTTGGACTGTTTCTATGAAAGCAGCTTATTTATATTGCGCTAAAATTAGAGAATGACATATCAAATGTGCTGGCAAAACAGAAATTAAGTAAGGGGAACCTTTAAAGTTTTATGAATTTCTTCAGAACATATTAGGTTACGAAATAAATCAAAAAATGCTGTAACATAAGTATAAATTTTGTCATCTGAACGTCAATTAATTTATTTAATATGTTCTTAATTACAATAATAAGATTATCTGAAATGAGTTTTTAATCGTTCTCTGCTTATATGTTTGTTTTATTTAACAGATATATTACTGTTAGATCTGGAAAAATACAACGAGACTGGTTTATCCGAATCATTAGAATGTGGAACGACATGCCTTGCTTAATTCAATTACGTCTCTTTATGTCGTGAACTTATAGCCATGGCTAGAAAGTTTTACTTTCATCATTCCGAGTTCGATAAAATAAAGTAGCCGTAGGTGGATTCGATATAAATGATTTGAATCCTCCTTCGTATCTGAGTTAATATGTCTGTGGCAGATATCAATATGTAAATAGATAAGGAATGTGAAGGAACACAACCAGATGAGCACCGCTCTAAATATCGTGTGATATTTGAAGTCAGTATCATCCATCTTCAGCCTATCTTCATGAACTGCCGGTATCATTTTTACGTTTCATCCTTCAGAGGTCATTAAAATAATTACCTGACAAATGTTGATGTCTTTCTTAACACATTTTACTGAACACTGACTTAAAATATTTGCCACTGTTCATATCTTGAAAAGGAATACTTTAATATACAAGGACAGTTATGAGAATTAACATAGGTGATAGAGCGACTGACAAAACGGTCTTGTATTATTTCATTAAATTTTTACTTTCTCGGCTGAAATCCAGGAGTTGACGTTACCATATATCCATTTAAGCGATCTGTATGGTCAATAGTAAACCAAGTACTGAGTTCGTTTAAATTCAAGATCTCCCAATCAACATGTCTTTCCGCTCTTAAAAAACAAATGTGTCCTTTCGTAAAATTCAATCGCAATTTCTGACTACATTACATCTACAACTAGAAATTTTCTACTAGGACATCCTAGAAATAAAAAATTCTCATGAAACAATACGATTTTCCAATGTGATGTGATTATCATACTTGGAACGCTTTGAATAAGATTCTACTTTCACAATAAGTCTACCTAATAAATGTTTTCTTTTTGTGAGCTAATCAACAACACCAACAACAGAGATTTGAAAAAAATGATTTATTTATTTTGTTATTTTTTCCTGAGTACGTTCAGCCATAAATAGAAGAATTAATTCAACCATACATGATTTTCATATACGTGTATAAATATTATTATATCTTCAAACAATACCATTAAAAAATTATAAAGCATTTCCCAACTATTTCTTTACAATGTACTAGCAGAGATACCCGGCGTTGCCCGGGTTGCATGCAATTGAAAAATTAGACTTTTCTGTGATATTTTCTTTCCCTCTTTACACACCCTAAAAACATTCTAATCTTGACACATGTATCCCATACGACTCATCTTTATGCGCAGATTCCAAAATTCCAGTTTTATGGAACCTGTTAAAAGGATTTTGCTCCTGAAAAATGGAGGTCAGAGAAGTTGAATTCTTCAGAATCCTTTTAACTTGGGCCTTATATCTATTGTTCAATTTCTTTGAAATAGGAAATATATGTATGTTCACTGGGTTTGTAAAGAGAGCAAAGCTACAGGAAACCAAAAGACGAATGATCACAACAAGCAGTTAGCTACCCTACCCTAGTCGTTACCACTCCTCAGTGTATGATTCCTCACCATAGAGGTGACAGGCACAACCGTAAGATGCATTACGGAGCTATAGCAATTGGAAGGGTGTGACCCAACTGAAATAAACATTAACAACTGTGTGACGTAAGGGCTAAGGGGACATGAAAGTGTCACCTCTGGAGTTTGCAAATGACCATTATACCGAAAGGTAACTGGACAGAATAAAATTTCAATCTATAAATGTCTTTGAATTACCAGTCACTCATCTGGGAAGGCCTTGAAATCAATGTTACCATCTGGGGACTATGTATGACCCAGTGATAATAAAAAGACTCAAAGGAGGTCTGCAACCAACTAACATTACTCATAGTTGTATTCATATATATATATATATATATAGATCAATATCTATAAAACACAAGATGTTTGTGTGTGTGTGTACGTGATGTGGGTTATGCACGTCCACAAATTAGCACGCATGTCGCTCCAACTTTAGGAGGACATTGTTCATGACCCTATCTGTGTTTTTGTCAACTTTTTCTCACAGAGGCACCCGCGTATAGCTGTAAAAATCGATAAAATTTTACCAATTTTGAAGTTTGTTGACATGGTGAAGTCAAATCTGTGCGTACGTGCGTGAAGGAGAGAGAGAGCAAGAGAGAGAGAAAGAAAGAAAGAGAGGGAGAAAGAAAGAAAGAGAGAGAAAGAAAGAAAGAGACAGAGAAAGAAAAAAGAGAGAAAGAAAGAAATAGTGTGTTTGTGACAAGGGGAGAAACAGAGTGTTTGCCAAGCGTCTAAAAAAAAAAAATGAAAAAGTGGAAGAGGGAGACAAAGCGGCTAAGGAAAAAAAAATTCTCTCACCAACACAGCGTCTAACAAAAAAAAAAAAAAGGAACGAACAAGTGGAAGAAGGAGACAAAGCGTATTACGAAAGAAAATGTAGCTAAGGAAGACAGAGTAAAATGCATTTTTTTTCTTAAACATGAGATATAATTTCAAATATAAGATGTTTTTGAAAGACACTATATTCTATAATAAGATTATATATACTTTCTCACACAACAATTCAAATATATTTATTTTAAATCATTTATTTATTTTAAATCGTTCATCTTCCCCCCCCCTCTCAATCTCACACATACGCACATATACTACTTTGGGAGCGAAAGAGTTTTGTTTATATTTCACAACTATGAAACAAAAACGTATGTAACAATTTGTCAGTCACCCCACCCCCAACCCGTTTTTCGGACCGCAAAAAGGGTTTAGTAATTTTTCAGATTAACACCCGCACGATTTCCACTAGGGTGTTATGGTTAGGATTAGGATTAGGGTTAGGGTTACGGTTTTAGGGTCAGAGTTAGGGTTAGGGTTAGGGTTAGAGTTAACATGGAAGGGACAGGCTCCTTATTTTTTGGTTAAGGTTGTTGGTAAGCTTTCCTAAGTTACTCCAATCCAGATCCCCAATGCAAACCTTCAGATCAACCTTCTCGTATGCAGATCTCTAATGCAACATTTAAAAAAACAGTCAATAAATGAAAATAACCAATAAACTGATTCCTTATGGGATTTCCCAATCAAATTGCCAGCAAACCATTTTCAGCCAAACCAATTTCAACGGATTTCGCTCAAATCTGATGTCGATGTTACTTATTTTGGTTTGAAATAAAGGACTTAATCATTTAATAATCCTAGCTTAATCCCGAGCAGCGCCGGGTTATACTGCTAGTATATATATATATATATATAATGAGTTATTTTGGTATAAATTTTGTATAAATCTTTGTGACGCGGGATTATCATTATTATATATTAAAAACAAAGCGAAGAATTGGTAGAGACGTTTGACTTTGACGATATGGAAGAAATGATTTGTCGTATTCTCCCGGTTCTTTATATTTGGAGTATAAATCCTATCGATGTTAACTTCGCCTTTCATTCCTCTGATGTAGATAAGGAGAAAAAAAAAAACAGAAACAGACAAGTAGAGAGGTCGACAGTATTGACTCAACCTTCTTCCATAAAAGTTGCTAGCCTCCTTCTAAAAGACTTTCATTCTATCGGAGAGACGGATATGGTACAACAACAAACTGTTGTGTGTATAAAATGCAAGATCAGGCATCTAGTTCTAATATTCCAATTGGAAATATTTCGATGCAGTTGTAAATAACTATTTCAGAATAGTTTTTAGTGGATTTCTCTGACATAGATTAAATATAGTTAAAATTTCGCATCTGTTAATGTTGAATTGAGGTTTCCATTTTCTAAAAATACCATTAACTAAAAATCATCTGATAATATTCAATGCCAGATAATTAATGATGAGGAGCATTGTGAATTGATTTGCTGCCAGAATTTAGCGGGTATTTATTTTAAGAAAATCCAGTGTCTAGGTTTTGAAAACAAAACAAAAAGTTAACAGCGATTTTAACGCTGAATGCATAGAGTTTCAAATAAATACTAGAAGCTATTAAATTTGCTTGCCTAAATAATATGACATTACAGTGCTTTCCATTAAGAATGAAAAATATTTCTTACATTAGCACAAAGTTAGAAATGTTGTGGCGGGCACAGCCTATTAAAATTTACTTCAGAATTTTAATTGCACTAATTTTATTGATCTCTGAAAGTAACGTAAGTCAGGTATTATGTTTCGGGTTCGTCTCTGATCTTAAATATTCAACAAAAATATTGCAAGGTACTTTGAATATCATTCTCTCTCACAATCTCCCTCTATCTATCTATCTATCTATCTATCTATCTATATCTCTATCTATCTCTTTCGCTGTCTCATCCTTTCTCTTTCTCTCCCCCTCTCACTTTCAAGCAAATGATCGTACAAAATTGATTATATTTCGAAGCCTCTGTATCAATAATAAATGAGCAACAGTTGTGAGTGATGCAGACAAAACAAAAAATAAAAACAAAAAAAAAACAGAATGTCGCTTCAACGTTTTATATCAACTTCGTTCGAAACTAATGTTCTTGATACCACATTTTCCAGACACTCCTTCCGTCTCCAAAATGTAAGGCTCTTATGTTGACACAAAAGAAAAGAAACCAATAATTTATTTATTAGAAAACAATTTCTATGTTATCAACGTATGAAATTATGTCTACATTTATTGTACGAGTGTTCTAATTTGATAGTTTCGATAGCCATTTACAAAGGCTACTTTCAATTCAGGAATTTAATATATATACACACATACATACACCATATACATGTATGTGTGTGTGATTCTCTGTATGTAGACCACATGTATGCGAAATCTCTTTCCGGACAATTCACATTTGCAACCCGGTCGTTAAAAGCAAACAATAATTGTAAAATTACTATAACGATGTCCATTTACTTTTGCTTTCAAAGAGGTTTTTTTTTTTTTTACTCAAATAAAGAAATTTTTTCTCATAACCGCTTTCTCTTCTATGTTTTGCATATGATATCGAACCTTATAGAAATGATGGATTTTATTTGATAAAACTTACATTGTCTTAATTGCAAATCACGAAAAAAAAAATCATTTTTTGATACGGTTAATAACTGATATTGTAGTGAAAAATTCGTCAAAACTACCGATCGAAATTCTTATTGATATTTGAGGCATACAATTCAAACTACCCTTAATTTTATTTTTTGATATGCCTTCCAATTACCGTTTCCTTTATCTTTGATCTAAACGGCTAGACCGTTAATATTTGAAATTCAAAACCTTTCTTCGACTTGAAAAAAAAAAAATGATTTTCCCCTCACACGTTAGTTATTATTATGCGACACAAATATTTGTTTTGTTTTGCATTTTTTGCAGTTTATGTCGTTTTTGTTTCCTTTTTTTTAATGATCGGGGCAATACAGAGCTAAATTAGTGCAGTTTGAGACCAGCTTGTTCCGATTTCAAAAGATATTACGGTCGATAAAATGGATATCAGTAGTATACTGGATTCGATTCGCTTAAGAGCGTTGATGCAGAGGTATAGATGAAATGATGGTTTATAACTGAATGATTGGACATGACGTATCGTTCCACCAGAACTGCACAGAACCCCAATGGAAATCACTAAACTCTCAGCATGCCACTCGAACTCAATGTAAATATGTTGGCGTAGGTTGGCACACATTTCTGATTTAATCAGCAGGTGCAATGGCAAAATTTCGTTCGCTACTTTCATTAAGTTATGTTGCCATAACAGTCCAAGAGAGAGAGAGAGAGAGAGAGATACAATATATTGTCTTCTATGTTATTCCAACAGGTTACCATAGTATTTGAAATGCACCATAGATTCTTCAGCATGTTAACCGATAAAGCAATCTTTTAAGTGCTTGCAAGACCGACTAGAAATAGTGGCCTAAATTCCCCCTGATCTCACTCTACCTTTGAAAGATAAAGAACACATAGTCCTGTATCTACGGAAATTTCGGTTAATCAATCCCGGAATGCTTTGATCATCGATCTGTAAGGTTAGTGCTAAATTGGATGTAAATAAAACAATTGCAAATTCCTCGTGCTATAGTTAGGTAATTTTTCAATGTATGTTTAATATTAACACATAAAGGCTGAAGTCGAATACGTTCTCTGTATTCCTTCCTTTCTTGATACTTAACAAAAGATGGGGATGGAAGGATGCCGCCTGAAATATGGCGTGATGTGAGCGCTTTAAACCTAACGGAATATATCTATCTCGAGTAATTAAAAAACAATTCCTTCCGAAGAGAAAGAAAGAGAGGTAGTAAATGAGAAAGAGAATATATGATTGTAGAACAAGCAGGGTGGTATTTATTTATCGATTCTAACATAATAAAAGAGAAAGTTAATCTCAGTATTATTTGAACCCTGATAGCCAGAATGACTCAAACCAAGTATTTTGCTTTGTGCTTTAAGGAATCTACGTAGTCGCCACTTTATCATATAAACACCCAATGTCAAATGGATTTTACATAAATGTAGGTAAAGTAAGAATAAAACCTTGTGATTCTTGTGTATCATTGCTAGAGTCCCTAATACCTACGGAAATGAATTAGTTCAACACGGAAGGGCTTATAACATAATGTATGTTATCATCAAAGTAGGGAGTGTTGTGAAGGTGAGCGTGCCTTTGGGAATGGTAATGTTTGCACAATGGAACGTTACAAAAGTTATATCGCTTGATTTCCAGTTCGGCGATGATAGCTACTTATTGAGAAAATCATGGCCTTCGAGGATGTTCCACTCAAATGTGCGAAAATTAATTTCGTGTGGGCCTTACATGTGTTTTGTCAAGTATGATACGAAATTATTGTGAGAAGAATTCTATCTTAGGAGAATAATTTCCTGGAATATATATTTGTGAATATTTTTTTCTGTAGAAATGCATAATTTATCAGACAAAATTCCGTTTGGGAAAGAATTCATGTAGGTGCCTTTATTTATGCAAAACAGAATATATATAAATATCTAGAACAAAAATTAACAGATTTTCCCTCTTGCTGTTATAGTTGTTTAACCCCTATCCACTCAAAATCGAGGAAATTTATGATATAGCTCATTCCAATGGAATCCATTTTGTATTTTCCATCATCAATACAAGAATCACATTATCTAATTTGTTAATTTTCTATGAAGGTGAGGTTTGATTTCAGGAATATTTTACTGTCATTTCTAGTTGTCTGAATGACAGCGGACATACTTCATTATTGCTACAATGTCTTCATACAATTTGATAAGGAAGAATATAATATAAAGCTTATCCCATACAAAGCAATCAAATTTTCCAAATGTGAGTCCTGAATGCAGCTGCATATGTAAAAACTGTCAAACCACATAGAAGAATTCCCAAAATAACACACGTTATGCATTAATTATTTTCAGACAAGAATTCATGGGGTGGCAACGTTAGCAACAGTTTTGGTTGATTATACTGAGCCTGGTTGAACCAGTCCTGAAAATATTGGTTTGAAATCGAGCAGGAACAGATGCTTCAAGGTATTTTTCATCTTCTTAGTAATTCTTGCACCCGACACACTCACCCCCGAAACACACAAACGTGTATAGGTGTGTGTGCGTGTTCTATTCAATGTTATCATTTTAGGAGAAACTTTGACCTGCCACCTTCTTCGTGGCAAGGTTTTGAAGGAAAGTAGCTTCTTTTAACTGTCATGCTTTAAATCTTAAGAAAATCTTGAAGATTTTTATTGTTCCCGATATCGTGATCATTCGTGGCACATGAATTGAGGATTTGAATTCTATATGCATCTATCTATCCATGCATGTATGTATGTATGTATGTATTATGTATGTACAAGCAAGTGAGGCTTTGGTCAACATAATACCATTTCGAAAGAAAGTTGTCGGGTAGAGGGATTAAATGCAGAACACAACAATGGAATTGGGAAACAATCTCAAACACAGATGTACGTTTAAGAAAAGTGTGTGCTCGTAGATATGATAAGTCAATTAAGCATCATATGACTTGGTCTTTTCAGAGATGGTGGCAAACAATGTAGAAAAAATGGCCGAAATAACTTCCAGTTAAAGGGGTGAATGCCAAATAAAAATGGAAACAAATTTTTACTTTTCCCCGTCAAGACACCAATAGCTTATCCTCGTGGCCACCACTACAACTTCGTCTAGAATAATCTATGCTGAAATATATTGATCGAACATAGAAGAGTAGTGTATAGCATCGAAGCATCAGACTCATTTGTTATTGGAAATTCATAAATGTTAATGCAACATAATTCTGTAGACTTCATAGTTTTATGTGCTATCTATAATTACAATCATCATTGTAGTTTCGTGATTCGTATGTGCATTCACACTCATAAAGTCACACAAACTCACTCATACATATCACACACACACGTTCACACACATACACACGCGGGTGTGTATGTGTTTTGTTAGTGTATTAATATATGTGCCCATGATTGTGCATATGCATACACACACATATATATATACATGCATTTGCATATGGATAAATGCGAATGTATATGCATGCATATATATATATTTAGTGTGTGTCTGTCAGTCTTTCTGTATGTATGTCTGTAATATTGTAGATAAGCACGTATCCGTGTGCAAATGCTTATGCATTTTTATGTTCAGAACACTTATAATGTAACGATCTCTGGTAGATTGAACACTATAATAAATAGGGAACCTCACGGAATAACTTTTGATATTGTAGCGTCCACTCCTCAGCTTTCCAAGTTCAAATCTTTGTACGACGAACTCTTCTCCTGGGTCGATAAAACAATTCTTACTTTCCTCTTTCAAAACGTATCATGGGGTGAACTAAATAGTTCTTATCGATAACTTTCTTGGTGTTTGAACAACAGGCCAAATCAAACTGTCCTTCATGTTTCTAAAACTGACAAATTTTATGTGTGGGCTATTTAATTGCAGCATTAGCATGCCAAGTGACATTGGTGTGTTTCTTTCAACTATTCGTTGAAGGAGTACAAAATGCAATAGGGGGTAGACAATGTGAAATATCTTAGAATGCAAGAACCAATCAGAGGGTTTCTGTGTGGTTGAATAGCAGTCGAATTACCTTGAAATTCCAACTTACCGTTTAAAGACGAAAGGACATTGTGGATTTTATTTTCCTACATATCCAACCTAGAGATTGATGGATGAAATGTTTTTTTCCTCATTTGTTTGTGCAATCACAGTTTTTCTGGTTAAACAACAAAGCAGATCATATAAAGAACTTATGTGGCTGTTCAGCCTGCAAGAAATAGTAACGAAATCTCTATATAAGGTATTAAAAATTCCGTCATGTTTAATAAAATGTCCCTGGGCTCCTAACATATAGGAAGACTGTGCAATTTTTACACCTCGATTAGATCTTTTAAGGAAGTGTTCCAATAGTTAATTTCTCAGTATTTGGAGTTGAAATTCACTTTGCTTTTTGTCCATCAGCGGACATTTGAAATAAAAAGAAAATAGGGTATATAACCAGGTCAACTCAGTTGAATATAACCCTAATTACAATAAAATATTATGGTACGGCTTCTTTTTAGGTACAGCATTAATAAAACCAAACAATGTTTTTTTCACACACTGCCCATAGTATTCCTAACGCGACACGCACATTTCACATCATTGTAAATAGGAAACTTCATACCAATGTAATGAACCAAAGCTTAATAACGACTGTCATTAAATGAGAATAAGCTTAAAGTACAATGAGAGCTAGATTTTACATTAGGTTGGTAGAAAAAACAAAGACTACAATAAAATAGAATAAGTTTGTATGAAGTGAATAGATTTTTAACATTTTCACAGAGGCCTCTCTCATGTCGCACAAACATATTAAGCTCAGATATAACTGAATTCGCAACAAATTCATATTCCCAACAGATGTAAAAAGATTTCAGCTTTCTTAAGTTGCAAATGATTTTTAAAAGAGAGCACAAGCGTTTTAAACACACAAACACACAAACATATATGTGTGTGTGTGTGTGTGTGTGTGTGTGCGTGTGTGTGTGTGGTCTTTTTTTTTTCTATCCGTCATGTGGCATGCCACTTTCTTTTCTCCTGCTGGTTTTCATCACGCGAAATAATAGTCAACTGTTCTTCTTGCTCTCTCTCTCTCTCTCTCTCTCTCTCTCTCTCTCTCTCTCTCTCTTTCTCTCCCTCTTTTTCTCTCCCTCCCTCTAACTCTCTGTCTCACTCACACACATACACATCTCATTCTCTTGCTAAAAATAGTCATTCATTCTTGAAGATAAAGCATAAGCATTTCGAATTTAGTTAAAGATCATTGTTCTGTAACACACTTTTGGAAAAGAATGCGTGTTGTTTGTCTATCATCAAATATATTCGGCTGTGAAGTAAATGCATAGAGTGAAAGTTCAAATCTAGTTAAAGTTAAACGTTCTATATCGTTGTTTCTTTTTTATTATTCTTACCGTCTTTTGGAGACGAATGTTTGGATAAAAGAACTTTGCGGAAGCAAAATATTTTAAATATTAATGAAGGCATTTAATCTTGGCGGGTGTAGATATTTCTGCTGCTTTATTTTATTCGACGTTTCTCCTACGTAAACGGGTTGTACAAAACTTTCAACAATGCAATTTCCACTCTGGTGCATGAATGTGCGATGAATTATAATTATGAATACATATAAAATTGGACATATGTTTTGCTTTAAATATTTATTACAACACTTGGTACACTCTTATAAAGATTAAACTACTCGGGAAAGTGTAGGAAAATGAAAAATGTTGCCATGTGATTAATACAAAATATACAATTGAAAGTACGCAAAAATCTCGTCACTATTACAGACAATAACAAGTCTCTCTCTGCTGGTCAGCACATAAACTGACACAAATATGTGAACACACACACGCACACACACATACACACACACCTTTATGGATCGAAACTGTTTGATCCATACTTTTAACTCCCAATAAATGTGTTGAGGGCCCGTCTTTCGTTTGTCCATTCACTCCTCGTGTGTGTATATATATATATGTATATATATATATATATATATATATATATATATATATATATATATATATATATATATATATATGTGTGTGTGTGTGTGTGTGTGTGTGTGTGTGTGTGTGTGTGTGTGTGTGTGTGTGTGTATATATATATCATTTGTATTATTATCAGAAGCTTATTTACAGATAATCATTGGCGACGGAAATTGTATTAATAACAAAAAGTAATCTTTATATCCTACTTAATGTGGATGTCTTGTTAGAACACCGAATACGATGTTATTATCCTGGAGAAATCTTCCCCTCTGGTTCTTTAACGCACAAAGCCACAAACATGGATCATAGCAAACGAGAATCGTCTATTACGGGTGCTGGAATTTCTATTACGGGTGCCGGAAAGTGATTTCGTTCTGCTGGAAATTCTCAGAGGGAGGCACAATGCAACTTAGTCAAATTTTGCTACTACTATATATAAAATGTCATCCATTTTAAATGAGATATAAAAATCGCCTTTTGTTATTAAAAGTGTTTCTTTCGCGAATAATTAATTTCTAACAATCCTGCCGAATATCTGTGTATGAAAAGATGTTTATGATCTATATATCGTTTATATTAACATATTGCTTACTTTTACTTTATAAACGTTTATTTCTAGTAAAATAATGTCCTCTTTCAATCTTCAACAAGCATTCACTCACTAACTTTCTAGTGACTTATGTGAAACCTACACTCAAAACCCAAATTCTTGCAAGTATATGAAATACTTGTTTCTTTAGCCACAAAATAAAATCGATTCCCATATGAAGAACATACGTTATTTTTATTGTATGTACTCCAAAGCAATGAGATAAAAACCTACATGACACACAGGACTATGACATTCTGATGATCTTCCAAGCAATCCCACCTACATGAATCAGCAAGAGCACAATCGTATGTGAAACATTCAACGGAATACCATCATAACATCTGTGATGGAAATGTTGCTAAGTATAAACACGAAAACCAAGACGTCCAGGTGACGCAAAGACTCAAGCACAAACAATCTTTATTTTGTATTACACGCGTAAAACATTCCATGACTTTACATACTTCATTTCATCTACAAAGGGTTTTAATTGTCTGAATAATTTAGTTCCATATCATCTCCTCTGAAGCCAATCAGTCTTATCTCAGTAGTAACGGCTTCTTCCATCTCACACTTCACGGCATCATAATCAGTGAAAATATTTTTCATGCCAAATTGTTCTCCCAGCAAAATTAATTTTAGAACTGTCCAAGCAAAATATCAAGCTCATCAAACTCACTAGGTTGACATGTCGTGTAAAATCATGGCATCTACAGTGATTTCTGTCTAAGCTGTAAATAACTAGCTGCTACTATTGTCTTTGCAACAATTCATATTGTTGTTACAGAGGCAACAACAGAAACAACTACAACAGCTTCAACATCAGAGGGAATACTAATGTAGCTAGTAAATATTCCAACAGTCTTGATAATAATATTATATCTTTTATAGTTGACTTGTTTCTGTAATTTTACAGTGGCCATGCTGGAGTACATATTTAAATATCTAGTTGAACAAATCAACTCGTGACATTATTTTAACTCTTGTTCTTTCTGTATTGTCCTCTTTTCGCAAAAACCTGAAGCCGTAAACAAGCCAATACCAGTTGTCAAGTGGAGGTGCGAGGACAAACACAAGCATAAATGCAAACACACGCACACACACATATGCGTGTACATATATATAAATATATATATATATGTGTGTGTGTGTGTGTGTGTGTGTGTGTGTGTGTGTGTGTATGTATATGTGTGTGTGTGTGTATATATATATATATATATATATATATATTCACACACACCTAACGGACTTTTTTCAGTTTCTGCCTACCAAAATCACTCAAAATGTTTGGCGACTGCGGCTATTGCAAAACATACTTGCCAAAGTCGCCAAGCTGAGTGACTGAACTTGAAACCATGTAGTTAGGATGCAGACTTTTTAAGACACAACCGGAATATTAATAATAATAATAATAATAATAATAATAATAATAATAATAATAATAATAATAATAATAATACAGAAAATCGCAACGTAGAACTGCAAGAGTGAGTGGACATCAGATGACTGATTAGGTGGTGTCATATTGTTGGATTTTGCAGTTAAATAGGATGCGTGGTATAACTGAATATCACATTAATCTCCTCAGGCAATTATGATGCACTGCGGAACATAATTCAGGCTAAAAATAAAGTCACCGGAGTAATTAGATGTTAAAAGTTATCTTGTACAGTTAATCTTTCATCGCCTTGTTATTTGCTAGCGCAATGTTTTACCCACTAAGAATATTTCAGAAAGTCAACATGGGCTCAAACTTTTAGTAAGAAAGAAGAGGGCGGTGAGCTGGTAGAATCCTTAGCATGCCGGGCGAAATGATTATCGGTATTTCGACTGTCTTTACGTTCTGAGTTCAAATTCCGCCGAAGACGACTTCGCCTTTCATCCTTTCGGCGTCGATTAAATAGGTACCAGTTACGCACTGTGATCGATGTAATCGGTTTGATCCCTTTGTCTGTCTTTATTTGTCCCCTTTATGTTTAGCCCCCTGTGGGCAATAAAGAAATAAAGTGTTTAGCAAGAATTTCATCCTCCGTAAATCATTTATTCCTCGTGGGAGACTTAAAGATATTGCCAAAGTTGGGACGACATTTACAAAACCGTTGGACACTGCTCTAAAAGTGTGGTGCTGTGATATTGTACTAGACTTTTATATATCATAATGTGCGAACAGAGCTCGTTTTAATGGAATAAGCTTACGCAATGATCGTATTTTAGGACCTGATTACAGTAGATAGGAGTATAGAGATTTTGTTGAACATCATATAAGGTACATGGGCGACTGAAAATAATATATTTGTTAAGACTAAAGTTTGTATTGAAGTCTAAACATATTTCAAGGAATTTCAAATAAAGGGTATGAATGCCATGGGCGGTTACCGCCGTCCGCTATTATGTTAGAATAATGAGTTGCGCGAAAGATTTTTATAGAGTAGATACATTAAATTGAAGAATAAAGAAAGCTCTCACTATACATGGTATGTAAAGATGAATTAAAGTTTAGGAGTGGTTATATAAGCATTTCCGATTGTGTGAACCAGAGCAATATAATAGTGCAATACAATTAGGCCTTACTTGTGTTGAGCTTGAAGAGAAGAAAGCATATGAAAGCTGAATCATTTGTGACAGAAAAGGAGTGCTGTAAGAAATGCAATTACATGGACAGTTCCCAGAGACGCCAAAGATACGAAAAATCTGGACACATAGAGGGAGTAGCTCGAAAGTAAAGAGTTAAAGAGTGAAGCATAATTTGTGTTTGGCTGAGTAATATCAAGCTCTAAACGATAGTTTAGTAAAGAAGGGCATATATTTCAAAGTTTCAGCGAACAAATGGAGCCTCTGTAATAAAATACGGAAGGTACTGCAGGAAAATGTTTGCTCACAAAAACTACAGACGACGTCATAACAGTGTTTGTATCGATTTACACTCATTATTTTACAAATTATTAGGATAATATACTAGACATATACTACGAAAATACCCTGATATTTTAATATCCAGTCAGGCAGAACGATTAAACATAATGAAGTAAAAATCATTATACATAACTGAACAAAAAGGAAATGTTGCAAAATATACGTTGAATGCCTTTGGAAAGCATTGAAATAGACAAGATCTTGAAATATAAGGCGGCGAGCTGGCAGAATCGTTAGCACGCAGAGCGAAATGATTAGCGTTATTTCGTCTGCTTTTACGTTCTGAGTTCAAATTCTGCTGAGGTTGACTTAGACTGTCATCCTTCCAGGGTCGATAAATTAAGTACTAGTTGTGTACTGGGGTCGATTTAAACGTCAATCCCCCTCCCAAAAATAAAATCGGGCGCTGTGCCTAGAGTAAAAAAGATCTCGAAATATGAATTGAAAATAGAGATGCAAAGAGAGAAAGGAGAAAGAAAATGGATACGCCCAAAGACAAAAGTGAAATCGCACGTTAACATCAATACATTAGTTTCAATTCCTCACACATTTTACCACCTGAAGAGTAATCAACAACAAAACAAATATACAAGTGCTTAAAAGCTGGAGTCTTTCAAAGAGCTCATATTCGTCCTAAAGATTATACAGTTCAAATTACGAAAGCACAAGGAAACCTGTTTGCCATATCCATACTGTACAATAAGATATTAGAAAAACAACAACAATAATCCTTTCTTCTACAGGCATAAGGACTGAAATTTCTTTTTGTGGAGTGGATAATTAGGCAAGTCGATTACACAGTGCCCACTATATGACTGCTACATTATTTTTTTTTTATACCAGATCGATGAAAATTAAAAATGACCACGGCAAGATTTAAACGTTGATGGAGGGCGAGAATGACGATGAGAGGACGCTGATAGAGAAAACTAGCAACCAATTGATTGTTCCATCAGCACAATGAACAAACAATTGAATTGTTGCTTGGGAAAATAAGGAAATGGTATGGAACTAGTGTGTGTGTTTATTTTAATTTTCACTTAAAAATGATACGTAACGCAAATCGTTTCCGACACTGTAAATCACTTGACAAATGGTGTGGTGTTTCTGTATGTCAGCAGATGGCCAGAAATTTTGGGAGGCGGGTGTTCGTCGATACCATCATCCTAAGTATTTAACGTATACTTCACTTTATTGACTCCAGAAGTATGGAAAGAAAAGCTGGCGTTGTCAGTAATTGAATGTAGGATGTAGTGTCTCAGAAGAATCAGCAGAGAATCTTTCCGGAGCTCAAATAATCATACTACTTCGTTGTATTTAATAGCTGCAGATGAGGTTGTAGCAGCAACACACTATTATTATTATTGTTCAGTAGTTTTATTTTTATAACGTGCTTTCACTTCACTACCGAGCGCAGCTCTGTGCGCCTTGGGTATGTGCTGTGATTTGCTGTGGTGCTCTTATGTTTACTGTATTGAAAGTGTTTTGCGTAGAATGTGTGCAGTACTAAGTAGTGCAATTTTCTGTATGTTATATATATTTGTAAGTCCTGGTGTTTTTGTTATGTATTTGTCTGAATATTTTTTTATTATACCTAAGACACCTACTATGATAGGAATTGTTTCTGTTTTTAGATTTCACATTCGAGTTATCTCTATTTCCAGGTCTTTGTATTTTGAAAGTTTTTCCATTTCTTTTAGAGAAACGTTGTCATCTGCTGGTATTGATACATCAATTAGAAAGCATTTTTTTCTTCATGATCTTTGACAACTATATCTGGTCTATTTGCCTTAATTTCTCTATCTGTGTGTATTGGCATATCCCAGAGTATGGTTGCTTTCTCGTTTTCTGTGACCTTTTCTAGCGTGTGTTTATACCATCTTTTTTCTGTTGTTATTCCATAGTGTTGGCATAGCTTCCAGTGTATTATTATTATTATTATTATTATTATTATTATTATTATTATTATTATTATTATTATTGGCGAGCTGGCAGAAATGTTAGCACGCCGGGCGATGTGCTTAGCGCTGTTTCGTTTTCCGTTACGTTCTGAGTTCAAATTCCACCGGGGTCGACTTTACCTTTCATCCTTTCGGTGTCGATAAATTAAGTACCAGTTGCGTACTGGGATCGACCTAATCGACTGGCTCCCCTCCCCCAAAATGTCGGGTCTTGTGCCTAGACTAGAAAAGAATTATTATTAGTAGTAGTAGCAGCAGCAGCAGCAGCAGTAGTAGTAGTAGTAGTAGTAGTAGTAGTAGTAGTAGCAGCAGCAGTAGCAGCAGCATTGGTAACACAGGCAGCAGTCAAGAGAATCGTTACAGTTGTTTCGATATTTATTGACGACACTTTTGAAAGCGACGATCCTCAACAACAACAATGGCAAAATCGCATCAGCAGCAGCAACAAAGGAGTCACTTAAACTCCTATGATTTCTAAGTTAGACCGCTTAATACTCCTTGTCTGCCCGCAACTACTACCACTACTACTACTTCAACTTCTACTACTACTACTACTACTACTACTACTACTACTACTACTACTACTACTACTCCTACTACTATTGGTGTTAGTGATGGTGGTGATGGTGTTGGTGGTGGTGGTAGTAGTAGTAGTAGTAGTAGTAGTAGTAGCAGCAATAGTAGTAGTAGTAGCATCAATAGTAGTAGTAGTAGTAGTAGTAGTAGTAGTAGTAGTAGTAAGAGCAGTGGCACGCCTTGTTATATTAACTCCAGATGATGGGAATTTATGATGATGATGACGATGACCACTATTACCACTACCACCACCCCAGCCACTACTACGACGACTATGATGACTATGACGATGACGACGACACGACGATGACGACGACGACGATGATGATGTTAGTGGTGGTAATGACGGGGCTGGTGATGATATTGATGATCATGTAGCTGTTGTGTTCACTTCCGACATTCTATTTCACTTCAAAGCTTGCTATTGATGTGAATATGAATATGTTAAACTTTGGTGTTGATGAAATATCTGATTCAACATGCCTCCAGAGACACACTGATTGGGAATTTCATTACAACCATACAAACTCCCTTATACACATACGGCCAGCATAGTGCGCATTTCCATAATAATGTTCGTGTATTAAGAGAAAAGAGCGTTTAGTTCTTAGTACACACACACACACACACACATATGTATGTACGTATGTATGTATGTGTGTATGTATGTATGTATGTATGTATGTATGTATTTATGCATATACCCTCAATCTTTAATTCTTTTACTTGTTTCAGTCATTTTTATTGCGGCCATGCTCGTGTATTACCTGTTAGTCGTAGAAATCGACCCCATGACTCATTCTTTGTAGACCTAGTACTTATTTTGTCGGTCTTTTTTGCCGAACCGCTATGTTACGGGGACTTAAACATACCAGCACACTTGATCATCAATATCATCACCAGCACACCACACAAACACACATACATAATACATATATATATATATATATATATATATATATATATATATATATATATATATATACGACAGGATTGTTTCAGTTTCCCACTACCAAATCCACAAGGCTTTGGTCGGTTGGAGGCTACAGTAGAAAACACTTGCCCAAGGTGTCACGCAGTGGGACTGAACCCGGAAACATGTGGTTGGGAAGCAAGATGTAAAGTTACATGGTACAAGTTTTTTTTCTAAAATCAAGGAGAGGCCTTTTATTTCCAAGTAAGTATAACTATTTTTTTTTTTAAATAGCGAAATCATTTGCACAGTATAGTCTCAAGTGCGATTGGCTATATTTCTTAGCGACTGCTCTGTTTAATATATCGAACTGATCAAATAGTAATTTACATAATGACAGTGAGATAAATAAAACGTCGCTATTTGATAAATAGAAGTCATAGCATATCTTGGAATTACTTCTAAATATAATAATGTTAAAAATATAATACTAATATTTCACATCTTGAAATTTGTCTGAAATAAAATACACATGAAATGGTAAAGGATAGTAAAATCATTTCTTGCAATGGTATCTATACAGTAGATTTTTTTAAAACTGTTCTTTCGCTAAGCAGCGACGGCGAAAGCGAAAGACTTTGCTATATTGTGCGAACATTTCCTTTTTGGTTGACCCATGTTCGCTAGAAACACCAGGTGAAGGCTTACACATGGATCTACACAGAACGGACTGCGAAGATCATACTTTCATATGGCACATTACACTCTTAATTTAACGGACATTCATAAAACGGGTGCTAGAACGGTAATTTCCAAAAAGGAGGAGCCTGTGCTGATTGCTAAGAAGGCGGACAAAATGCCATTGGTGAATAAATTTAAAGTTGTTTAAAATTGTCCAGCTCCATGGTGAAGGCAGAAGAATTAAATAGATGAAAACTCTACGGTGTATTCTCATAAATAATGAGTGGTGGAGGGCAAGAATTGTCATCAATGTTTTGGGTGGGCCTAGTATTAGTCTGTTTCAGAACCACTACGCCTTGGATACATGATTAGTAATTCCAAAACTTCTATTAATTAATATTAGTGAAGAGAATATTCATTATATAAATCAATAATCCTAGTCCAAAAGACAGGGGAGACAACTCTAAAGATTTAATTAAAATTAATTGAGTACGGAATTAATGAAAATTAATTAAATATGGAATGCAGAGGGTAGTGAGTCTGGTCTTTAGAAGTACTGTAACAACTGAAGACCAATTTAAGTCTTAATGACTCTTCCTTGCATTCCATATTTAATTAAACTAAATTAAAATTCGGGCAAGAACCCTCACTTGCATTTTTAACAGAAATAATAATTTAAATAACGATTGTTCCCGTCAGTAAAGGTGTAAACTTTAATTTACTGAAATTTCTTGATTTCCCTAGATTAACTATGCTTTCATCCACTTTACTGTTAAGTTTCCATGACAGCAGGCGGGACTGAACATTTTCACACCAGTAACTATATCTTGATGAAAAGGAAAATTTGCTTATTAGAAACAAACTAAAGGGAAGCAGAGTGGAAGAAAGGATACAATTATTGCTTTAGCGGGTTGAATTTCCGTACAGAAAATTACGTTCTGAGATCAAAACTCCTCACCGTCCAAATGTAAGTTTCTGTGTAATATGTGTTGATATATGGAGAAAATGTACTGCAATGTGATTATACGGATAACAATTCATAGAGCTTCCTCTAATGGTGATATATGTCCAAAGAGAACAAAGAATGCTTTGGTAGACGGAAACTGAAAGAAATCCATCGTACTTATGTGTATATATACGACGGACTGTATCTATATATGTATGGATTATATATGTATATACATGTGTGTGTGTGTGTGTGTGTGGAGAGAGTCTTTATGTGTGTCTATGTCCCCCATCAGCACTTGAAAACTTGTGTTGTGATTTATCTCCGTAACATAGCAGTTTAGCAACAGAGGTCGAAGGAATAAGTCCCACACTTTAAAAAAGTGTCCTGGGGTCGATTTGTTCGACTTGAATTCTTTAAAGACAGTGTACCACCATGGCTGCAAGTAAATAGTAAAAGTTTTATCATCATCAGTCATCTATGCATATATAACAACCATGGGTAAATTATAGCAGCAAACGTTCAGCGTGCTGACCATCAACTCACTCACATACTTTCATTCTATCGTGGAATTTTTCCATTGAGATGTTTACCTTTGGGGGTATAGCCAACCGGTATAGGTTAAAATAGGAATGGTAGAAGAAATGCTAAAAATGAAGTGGAACCCGTACCTGGAGCATTTTAAAGAGAAGGAAGTCCATGCAGAAGGCCAAACTCATTCTCGAAATAACGTATGTATTTTGCATTAAGAATGTCGAATGCTTTATATAAGTTTCACATAAAAAGAGAGGTTTATAAGGAAAGTCTTGTTGATTCTTACTCGAAGCATCTGAATGGGATTTGACTCTACTCAGTTCGTCTGCCCTTTGATAGGCTTACTTTTCATCCTGCAGAGTTTTCAATGGAACCCCATCCTGTATGAATGTGTACGTATATATATATATATATATATATATATATATATATATATATATTCCGTCTTGTGCCACTCTGACGGTCACATGGGTTCCAGTTTATTCGATCAACGGAACAACCTAATCGTGAAATTAATGTGCAAGTGGCTCAGCACTCCACAGACATGTGTACCCTAATCTTACTTCTCACAAGTTGTGACAAGGTTGGCCCTTTGGAATACAGGTACAACTCATATTTGCCAGCGGAGTGGACTGGAACAACGTGCAATAAAGTATCTTGCTCAAGGTCACACCGCGTCGCCGGGAATCGAACTCACGACCTAAAGATAGTGAACCAAATACCGTAAACACTGTGCACACATACAGGATAATCTAATAAAAATCATCACCATTCAACCACAATAGTACCCTGATAGATATTGCTAGTAAACACATTCTTGGATGACTTAATTTTCCCAGTCATCCTTTTGATCATACTTTGGACGACACTCTAACGAAAAATGTGTTTATTTTACCTCATACATTTGCTAACACCGTTTTACTACCGACAATGCATGCTACTACAATTGCCGATCACCCAACGTCAGAAACAGCTGTGAAATATTGCCTTTATCCTCTTCTCTCATCTCTTTATATTAGAGAATTAACACTCGGGATAACTACCTATCTATGAAGACCGATAGCGATATATTATGTTGAGCGTGGAAAGCAATACTGATGTATTAAAACTAAGAGTAATGTGACAGTAGATGTGACAATGATGTAGCAGATATAATGGTAGCACTGTTTCTATAGTAATAATAGTTTGAGTTCTTTAGGGAAGATTTAACCTCATTCTACTTTATAACAGTACAGCAAAGCAGGTAAGAATTATAAAGAGATAAAACTAACTTCAAACGCCTGTAGGAGAAAATATTTCATTCATTACTAGATAGTGTGTCAACGTACAACCTGAATATATCAGTTTGTTCTTATGTTTGTCTTGAGTAAGTAATTGTCACAAGTAGTAAACGAACAACTACAATATTTTTATTATAAAGTTATAAAGGACCATAGAATTTGGTTTCTTTTCTATCTCTATTTAGTTCACATTTAGTTCCCATTGTTTTAAATCATTAAAATTAAGTGTCGGCAATAAAACGGGGCCATTTTTATCGCCTTCAGAAATACATATTTCCAGGAAAACTTGTCATCTTGTTTTACTTTAAAACTAGCATTTGGAATTCAACAGTTTTTGTTGTTTCAAAACATTTACGGTTTCCCATATCTTTACAAATATATCATAGCAAAATCCTTTTCAACACAGCATGTTTTCAAACATCCAGTGACCAATCGTGTCTTTTCCATGTTTCCTTCACCCTGTAGATAAATTAAATAAATACCAGTAATGCACTATCAGTTTAATCAACTATACACGTTCCATGTGAAATTTGGCTTTCTTCCTAGTAGTCAAATAAAATTTAATGTAATTCAATTGTTAGTATTATAATTTCATGTAATCTTCCTTAACCAATTTACATTTCTACTTCTTCGTTCTCTCCTTTTCTAAATACATTACTTCGTTCTTTTGTCGTCTTCAGCTTCGTGAGTCATTCGTTAATACCTTGTATTTATCACTCGTAAAAGCACATACTTCCAGAAACAAAGTAGCTCTTCTATTAAAACAAACTACATTTTACGACACTTTTATGTCTCTGGTTAAATAGACATTTTTAATGTATTTACATATCTCGTTTTGCCATCTTTTGAACAAGCAAACTGTTGATATTGCTTCTTAAAGCAAAGCCAGTCGACAAGGACTTAGAAACATATATTTACAGCCACACACATTCACACACACACATATATATGTGTGTGTGTGTGTGTGTGTACATATATATGTACATACATATGCATATATATGTATATATATATATATATATATATATATATATATATATATATATATATATATATATAGTTACATATATATATATATATATATATATATATATATATATATATATATATATATATATATATGTGTGTGTGCATATATAAAGTTTGAAACAGACAATACACGCACGCACAAACACACACACACACATACACGCATATATACATAAATATATATATACACATATACACGTACATATTTATGCATATTTCTATTTATATATATACAGATTTACACATATGAATATGTTTGTGTGTGTGTGTGTGCGTGTGTATTATCTATATAAATAGATGTATAGACGTAAACGCACATATATTTACCTGCAGATATGTGTAATATATGTATGCGTATATGTATATAAACAATCATATATAAACAATCATATATATATATATATATATATATATATATATATATATATATATATATATATATATATATATATATATCCCAAATCACATACACACTGGCGTGGCCATACTTTTCTGTGTGTATTTGTATAAATATTGGCATGGTTGTATAGGAGAACTTACACATAACAAACACAAATATAAAATGGATATTCGTGTATATAAACAATTCTATATGTGAATGCTTGTTTGAGAATTGTTATTCACATATACTAGCTAGTTATGTTGATAGACACAACGAAATATATTTAGACAAATACACTAAATGCACACAGATAGGCTTATATCTGTACGCACAGATATGCACATATGAATATCATCCTATGTATTTACACACTTATCACACATATTTATGTCAGTACACACATAAATATGTACATATGTATTCATACACACACATAGACATGTCCATATATACATATACGTATGAATGTGTGCGCGTGCGTGTGTGTACGTGTTTGTGTACGTGCGTGTGTGTGTGTGTGTATGTTTGCGTGTATGTGTGTGTGTGTATGTCTGTGTGTGTGTGTGTGTGTATTGGTTCAGATTGTGTGAGTGGATGCTTGCATGTTTGTATATGTATACGCACTAAGAAAATGTGTATATAAAAGAGTAAGAAGCATATATAAATAAAAAGAAGTTTACTACATAGATTAGAGGAATAGTGTGTGAGAGAGTGACAGACAGTAGAGAGAGAGAGAGAGAAGGGATGAGAGAGGGAAGGGGAGGAATGAGCGAGTTTGCATAAGGAAGATTCTTGCATGATCCATAAAACCAATAATTTCCTTATCGTAACTTCTATTTTTATGTAACCGCAATATAAATAAATAAACTCATAGAAATAAATAAACTCACAGACGAAGCTTACACTCTCTCTCCATCCATGTAGACATTTCTGTAGAATCTCGCCATTTAATTTTTGCTTCCTGAAACGATGTCGATTCTATGTCGCAAAGTTGATTACCAGAATTTCGTTCCTATCTTTACAACATAGCATTATTGCTATCATTGTTATGTTTTATGATTGTTATATTATTATTATTATGGTTGTCGTTGTTGTTGTTGTTGGTGGTGGTGGTGGTGATGTTAGTAGTAGTAGTAGTAGTAATAGTTGCGATGTTGCTTTTTCTATGGAAGTGGTGATGGTAGAGGTGTTAATATATTAATATTCTTAATTCCTTCACGTGGTGGATTAAGAAAATTGTTAGAGTATCGGTATTTATTTGCAACTCTTTATGTCCAGAGTTCAAATCACCGAGATGTCAGCATTGCCTATCGTGTGTCCTTACTCGATAAAACAATACCAATTAAGTCAATATAATACCGGTTTTCCCCTCTACAAATGTCGTAGGTTGAACCTTTCCTAAGCAATGGGTATTAGTATTATTGCGAATAAGAAGAACAGTTAGCACTCAGAGAATGTACTTTGTGGCATTTCGTCCGTCATTACATCTGAGTTCGAAATCCACCGAGGTCGAAAGTGTCTTTTATCGTTTGGGGTCTAAAAAGCAATTTCAACATAAGCACTGGAGATTTCAGTATAATTACAAGTTTTCCTCCCACAAATGCCATACGTTGATCCTTTTCTAAGCAACCAGCATTATTTGTATTGCGAGCAGGCATAATCATTGGCACGCCGGTCGAGCTGTTTAACGGCATTTCGTCCGTTCTTGTGTTTTGATTTCAAATTCTGCCGAGGTCGACCTTGCCTTTCATCCTTTCGTTGTCGATAAATTAAGTACCAATGATACATTGAGGGTCGATGTAATTGACTCATTCCCTCTCCCAAGATTACTGCCCTTGTGGCAAAATTTGAAACCATTATTATTGTTATTATTATTATTATTATTATTATTATTATTATTATTATTATTATTATTGAGGTATATAAGGGATTAAGTGGAGGGAAAGTGCGACAACGTACTCAGGGAAACTCAGGGCGTCGGGAGGGATCAACTCACTGTTTTTTTCCGGAGGACTTTCGAGCCAGGGCCTATGGATAACTTCCAGAAATCCCTGGCCAGGCAGTGTTATCGGGGAGCTCTGCCGGTTGGAGACAAGCTCTAGAGACACAGAAGTGCTGTCAGGCGGGCACGTCCGAGGTATGCGCAGGGCGATGAAATCGTCCTGCATGCACTCGTCCAGTGTCCGTTCATTACTGACCCGTGGAGATTTGTCGAACAGCTATTGTCACGTGTAGGACGGATCAGATTACCAGCTGAATCCATTGTGAGGATCGCCCCACCATCTTCTTTTGACCCGGAGGGAAAGGCAGTTTTCCTCTGCCTGGTTACTATAGCGAAAAGGGTAGTGTGATGGATGAGACTCAAAGAACTGAAGACAGACAGTTTCTTCTTCAGCTGAGCCTTCTTCAACTTTTTCAAGTTCCACTTGAAAAGGAAAGTGAAGGTAGAGAGGGAAGTGTTGAGTCCCCCACCCCCGTAACTTTGTTAAAATGTGGGTGGATATTTCAGAAATGGTTCTCATTCCAAAGGTATTTTTCGATGCTATGATTATTATTATTATTATCATTATTATTATTATTATTATTATTATTGTTGTTATTATTATTATTATGTTGTTGTTGTTGTTGTTGTTGTTTTTTCTTCTTTCTTCAATTTTTCTTCCATTTCTTGCCGAGTGTTTGCCGTACACCTAGAACAGAGAAGCTCATTGTATGCATTCCCAGTTTAAACCCGCATTTTTATTATTACTATCATCATTATTGTTGTTGTTGTTGTTGTTGTTGTTGTTGTTGCTGTTGTTGTTGTTATTGTTGTTGTTAAATGCGGTGAGCTAGCAGAATCGTTAGCACGACAGATGAAATCCTTAGCGGTATTTCGCCCATCGCTACGTTCTGAGTTCAAATTCTATCGGGTTCGTCCTTGCCTTTAATGTTTTCGGAGTCGATAAAACAAATACCAGTTGAACGCTCGGGTAACTGAGGATGGAGAGGGATATGCTGCTCAGTAGTAATTTTGTTGAAAGATAGTTGAATGTTGCGAGGTTGGTCCGTGTGAATTGGCCTGTAGTCAGGTGGAAACCGAGAGGAGAGAGACACCCGCCCGAAGTTCCCCTGGCGTTTAGGGTGTCGAAAAGGCGTGAGGTTCCTTGGTTGCATCTGAGTGGATATTACGTCTGTTGGGGAATTGTTATGTTCCATTTTTTATTGTTATAATCTTTACACGCAACATATATAAAGACTCCTGTTGTCCTTTGAGCTGTGCTGTATTGAGTGCACTTCTTTTGGCCAATACAGGAAGGATCATTTTTACGATAATAATAATAATAATAATAATAATAATAATAATAATAATAATAATAATAATAATAACAATAATAATAATAATAATAATAATACTATTAATAATAATAATAATAATAATAATAATAATAATAATAATAATAATAATAATAACAATATTAATAATAATAATAATAACAACAGAAAAAAGATGGTATAAACACACGCCAGAAAAGGTCACAGAAAACGAGAAAGCAACCATACTATGGGATATGCCAATACACACAGATAGAGAAATTAAGGCAAATAGACCAGATATAGTTGTCAAAGATCATGAAGAAAAAAATGCTTTCTAATTGATGTATCAATACCAGCAGATGACAACGTTTCTCTTAAAGAAATGGAAAAACTTTCAAAATACAAAGACCTGGAAATAGAGATAACTCGAATGTGGAGTCTAAAAACAGAAACAATTCCTATCATAGTAGGTGCCTTAGGTATAATAAAAAAATATTCAGACAAATACATAACAAAAACACCAGGACTTACAAATATATATAACATACAGAAAATTGCACTACTGGGTACTGCACACATTCTACGCAAAACACTTTCAATACAGTAAACATAAGAGCACCACAGCAAACCACAGCACATACCCAAGGCGCACAGAGCTGCGCTCGGTAATGAAGTGAAAGCACGTTATAAAAATAAAACTACTGAACAATAATAATAATAATAATGATAATAATAATACTAATAATAATAATTATTATTATTATTATTATTATTATTATTATTACTGACATGGTCTCAGTATCATCGATACCAACAAGTGTTAGTTAGTAGTACTTTTGATATTGTTACTGATTTTCAGAATGGTGCTTTAGAAGGCTGGTTAGAGCGTTTTAACTTGCATTCAGTTCTTCCCGATTTTTTTTTTTTTTTTTTTTTACGTTTCCAGTTCAAATTCTACTGAGCTCATCTACCTTTCCATTCTACCAGGGCCAATAAAACAGGTACTTTATTAATTCATTGACTAATCTCCTTCCCCCTAGTATATATTCTTGTGCCTATGTTAGAAACGTAGTTATATATACGATTTAAACATTTTTTTTTTTAAATAATGGTAAAAGCAGAATGGAGTCGCAGTGGCCCAGTGGTTAGGGCAGCGGACTCGCGGTCATAGGATCGCAGTTTCGATTCCCAGACCGGGCGTTGCGAGTGTTTATTGAACGAAAACGCCTAAAGCTCTACTAGGCTCCGGCAGGGGATGGTGGTGAACCCTGCTGTACTCTTTCACCACAACTTTCTCTCACTCTTACTTCCTGTTTCTGTTGAGCCTGTAATTCAAAGGGTCGGCCTTGTCACGCTGAATATCCCCGAGAACTACGTAAAGGATGCACGTGTCTGTGGAATGCTCAGCCACTTGCACGTTAATTTCACGAGCAGGCTGTTCCGTTGATCGGATCAACTGGAACCCTCGACGTCGTAATCGACGGAGTGCCAACAACAACAGATAAGAGCAGGAGTAGCATTTTGTGACGGTAATAATAATTTTTCATAGCTTTTATTTTCCCTGGTCATACAGGCCAAACAAAAGAGAAATATTAACTATTCGTATGAAAGAAATACCATGACGGTAACCTATGCGGTGAATTCTTATTTTTAATCAACATACGACATTGCTTTACGATGTTATATATTAGATCCTATCAAAGATAATTTATCTAACTCAGGACAGAAAATTAAACATTCAGCTAACATCATATTATTTAATAGAACATATTTAAATGAATCTTTTATTTTTAATACTAAGAAAGTTATTATAGAGTTTAATTTCAATAAACACGCACACATATAGAGTGTGTTTCTTCAATAATTTCACCGTTGGACATTGGACATACTTTCATTTACTGGGTAGGGGTGGAGTGGGACAGTGTTAAACGACACTTCGATGTTGTATAAATCTTTAAAGTAGAAACGATGAGGTAAATTTTAACTTTGAAGCTTGTTCAATTAATTTTATCTTCGTCAAGTGAATGTCCATTTATTCTTCATAACATTTTATCAAACGCTCGATATCATTTATAGTGAAATTATTAAATTTATTATCATGAAGGACGATATGCCACTGTGTCACGCGCATCATTTGCACAATACAACTGAAAAGTCGCCGACATTATAAATATTACTTTCAGAAAAAAAAATATGAGTTTGGATATATAGATTAAACGTAACTCATCAAATTAAAAATTGCAATGATGTTCGCTAACGCCATGAGAATATAACATAATATTAGACAATATAATATTATATACATACATACATACAAACATACCTACATACAAACATACATACATACATATGTATATATATACACACACACATATATACATATATACATAATATACATGTATATATATATATATATACATACATATATATATATACATATGTATATACATATATATATACGTATATATATACATATATATATTCATATATATACATATATACATATATATACATATATACATATATGTACATATATATGTATACATGTATATGCATATCTATACATATATATATATATATATATATATATATATATATATATATATATATATATATATATATATATATATATATGCATATACACACACACTCATATACATATGCATGCATGCATATGTGCTCGTACACACCTGTAGGCGCATATGTTATGTGTCAATATTAAATTGAATTTTCGTCCGCCTTCACATTCTGAGTTCAAATTTCGCCTCGGTTCATTTTTCCGTTTATGTTTTCTAGATCGATAAAATAAGTACCAGTTGAATACTTGTGTCGATGTTATCGACCTTACCTCTCCTTAACCCAAATTTCCTAGTCTTGTGGCACATTTGAGACCAATATTAAGTTAAATTTTGCAATAAAATCTGTAAATCATGCGTGTGATTATACATGCAGATGCATTCATATGTATCTATTTACACCCAAAAATACCACACCCCATCCCACCATCGGGTGATCACAACTGTAGATGGGCACAAATTATCTGAAATCGTTTATTTGGTGATTCTGTCGTCGAACAGCCATATTGATGTGACGATAAACATTACTTTTCAGTATCGTTACTACTTTCATCTTTCACAATTTTTTCTAACTAGCTACGCGGTTGGTCAATCAACGGAGTGAACCAGGCGTAGTATACACCCGAGTATTCCATGGACCTTGATACGCTAAAAGTATCACAAGAGGTAGAATTAGAAAGCCAGAATATTTTTCTTGCAACTCCAAAGAATCGGGGAAGGGAACTAGCCGAATATATCGACTGCAGATCCCGACGTCACTAACCGGTATTGAAAGGATGAAATGTAAAGCCGTCCTAGGCAGAATTTGAACACAGAATGTAAAGACAGAAGAAACGTAGCTAAACATCTGGTGTGCTAGCAATTCTGCCTACACTCGGTTTAGAATGCAACACTATAGTAAGAGGGAAATCTTGATATTGTAATTACTATTTATTCCATAGACACATTTTTCATTAAAACTCTTTCAATGTAAAGTTATTAATCCACGAGTTTAAGCTTAAGAAATTCATTAAAATTCAGTTGTGTCTGCTGTAGGTATGTATGTGTGTATGTGCGCGCGCACTTGTATATGTTTATATATATGTATATATATATGTATCAGTGGTATAACAGAAATAAAATATAAATGTATGCAATAATCGTACAATAAATTGTATTAAATCATTTTATCAAGTGCTCCTTGTCCCATATCGAAATTATAAAGTACTCTTGACGTAAAAATAGGTAATACAGTGCTCCATTACTGAAACAACTTACTTTGCATAGTATGCGATAAGCACGAGTGGAATGCAAAAAACAGTTATTCGGTACACATGTTTCAAAAAT
>NC_142942.1:5508705-5516205 GCF_046866305.1 Octopus bimaculoides | reverse complement strand
GTTAACCGCGATAACGCAGATCTCTAATTCCAAAACATCCCAACTTTGAATAGTTCACCAATTTAAAAATGTGTCGGAGTGCTTTAAACCCAATAGAATGCATTTGAAAGATATTTTATTAATATTTCTCGCATGTTAGTGTTTCTTCGTTACTGTTTTAGCTTCCAAAAGCTGAGATGATATGCCACTAATGCGTCATTGTTACCGGAGAGAATGTATTTATCATTTTCTTTTTTTTCTGGCTTTTAATAATTGATCAATTTATCTGTAAGGGGGCAGTTTTCAAAAACAGCGTGCCATGAGAATTTTAATCCAGTCGAAGCCTTTTTCTCGTCAAGTGTAAAACTAACAAATTTCTAAATGAGAGAATGAGAGAAATCCTACTACTGAGTTAGTACTTTTTTTATTAACATCGGAAGGAACAAAAAGAGAATTTGACTTCAATGGGATTAGAATGAATATCATATCGCAATGTTTCCGATGCTGTATAACGACTCTGCCAACATGCTGTCAAATATGGTTAAATGTTAATCGTTGATTCAGTTCAAGCGTATGAAACACCAAGTAAGCAACATGTACACCGTATTATTTGGCGACCGTGATTTAAAAGTGTAGAGATAAACTACTAACAAGCTCCACCGACCTGTACTCAGCTAAATTCGCGAACAAAGGAGTAATTCCTTTAGTAATTCCTTTAGAAACCTCTGCAATATTTATCGGTTAAATCACACCATAATGAGTAGAAATGAGACGTTATATAATCTAGTTTTAAATACATTATGCCTGAGAACTAGAGACACGATGATCAAGATAGAGACATCTTTGATCGTAGCTCAGCTCACTCAGAGTTAATCTGGATCTAAGTAACAACAAGTATCATCAGTTAATTACAAGTAGTGATTAAGTAATACCATACATTAAGTGGATGGTATATGTTATTACTTCAAAAATTTGCAAATGTCGTGTTATCATTTCAAGACAAAACACTGCATTACCACTATTCATATACGATGAAAGACGAAATCTATCCAGACTGGACATTTGGATAGTGTAAAACTAACGAGCTATGCGTGCAGAAAATATTGATTTTTTCACAGCACTGCCACAATATCATATATTTTGAATGTATGGTTATATTCAATAGAATCAATCCAATTACATGATACATACTTATCATATCGACCCTGGTGGGATGAAAGGCAAAGCCGACACTGACAAGATATGAACTCAGAGCATAAAGAAATATAAATAAAGCATAACCTTTAGTCTATAACTCTACCGTTTTTACTACACCGTATATTTCGGAGTAGTAAATTATTAACAACAACCCTCAATTGCACGCCCTTTTCGAAATGAATTATTAACTTGAATAATACACACAACATTGTGCTACAAGAGTAATTTTATAGGCATACGAACATAGACCTTTCTCTTGGGGATTTAAATACACACAATAATACATAAAATGTATTCATATGCAGGGAGGCCTGAAGCAATAAAACTATACTAATGACAGCCAAAACAAATATTTGTAGTTTATGTTGGCTAGTAATTGTTGTTGATTATAATTAGCATTTCCTCTGGGTGCATCTGTATAAAAGTATTTTTTACTTACAATGGTTGTTTTCAGAGATTGTCCCAAGGCTTTAGACACAGATGCCTAGCGGTAACTGGAAAGATTTACGTAAAGTTTTATATAATGACAATGATATTACTATAATAACCATGGTAACTAAAAAAATATTTATTTTCCCTTATTATAGTGGTGAGTTTGTAACCTAATGGATTATCTCACTTACTTATTGTATTAACACTGAAGAATTTGTTTACTTTTCGCGTGTCTACGTAATTGGCATTATCTCCTAATTTTCTGAAACGTAAAGAAACAAGCAAATATATTTTTTCCTATATCGGATAAATATTTTCCGGGATAAAAGAAGTGTGTGTATCTTTTAAATACTGACTGAAATTAACTTAACACTTAAAGTCAATGAATCACTCACCAAATATTCCCGAAAGCATAACATAGCATACAAAATGATTATTTTGTACTCTAGGCACAGGGCTCGAAATTTTGAGGAAGGGGTCCAGTCGATTAGATTGACCCTAGTACGCAGTAGTACTTAATTTATTGACTCCAAAAGGACGAAAGGTAATGTCGACCTCGGCGGAATTTGAACTCAGAACGAAAAGTCTGACGAAATACCGCTAAGCATTTCGCCCGGTATGTTAACGTTTCAAAATGTTTTTATTGCCCGCAAGGGTCTAAACACAGAGGGGACAAACAAAGACAGACAAAGGGATTAAGTCGATTATATCGACCTCAGTGTTCAATTGGTATTTAATTAATCGACCGCAAAAGGATGAAAGGCACAGTCGACCTCGGCGAAATTTGAACTCAAAACGTGACGGTAGACGAAATACCGCTAAGCATTTCGCCCGGTGTGCTAACGTTTCTGCCAGTTCGCAATGTAATTGACGGACACATCACGTAATATGCAGATCGATAATGTAAAATGACGGATGCTCAAGGTTAGAAACTTCTAGATTATAGGTCTGCTGGGCCATATTAAAACTTGAGCATAAAAAATAACAAAATCTAAAGTAGGGCTACGAAGAGACCGCCCAGGTAGTTACTCAACTTACAAGCAATAGCAACAATATCCCTCTAAATTTCGCTAATTACCGTCTTGAAAACTCAAAAGAACTTCCAATGTCTGAAAATTAGATGAGGCACTCACGACTGGAATTTTTTTGATTTGATGATTGTCCTGCGCATTAAACGCATAAACAAATTACGTCTCAGTAAACTCAACCGATTAAAATTACGTATTGCAGACATGTGCCATTTCAAAACACCATCGACAATAACATGATATGAAGTACGAATCACAAAGCTAGTCGTCCACAACACGATCCCTGCAACCATACGCTTTTATCCAAGACGAATTTTGAATTTCTTCAAACAATTTCTATATCAGGGCATGCAATCCATAAAATATTGCGTATTAACTGCTTACTGCAGCGAGCAGTACACATTAATGATGCTTCTGCGCAAATAATTGCTCGAGATCAAAGATAGATAATTCAGTTAGATAGCCTGAAACATTGTTTACTTTGATATATGAAGCATCTGTCATGACACTAGAACGAATGACAGCTCATTCATCTTTTTGTTTTTTTCCTTATTTCCACACTTTCAGTCTAAAGGCAAGGGCGGAAAACATAGATTCTTCTTTCTTTGTTTCAAAGGAACTCATAGAGCTCACATACCGAACTCTCTTATAAATTATCTGTTGCCAATGCTATCACTAGTTTCAATGGATTTACCAAGTTTTAAACTAAATTTTGTACGACTGAAATCGAAACATCCATGAGTATGGCAGTAAGCAAGCTACATTAATATATCAAAATTGATACTATAATTATCTAAGAATAAAAGGAGAGTAACTTAGATGTTCACAGCGATCACTTGCGAGCAAAAATGACTTGGTAGAGAATTTCGTGATTCTGCTAAATGTTTAAAGTATTCATGTATTTTCCAGTATTCATTGATATCCTGCCACAGTAAGATAGTCGAGGTTTTTGTCAATTTTCTGTAGGTTTGTAAGAGGTGTTTGAAGTAACTGTGTTGCTGCAAATTAAGCCATTTCGTAATGTAGTCATATATATATATATATATATATATATATATATATATATATATATATATATATATATATATATATATATATATATATATCATACAGACAAGAACATAATATTTCGAACTCAGTATGGCCGTGAAAACAGCAGAAAAATTGGGTATTTCACCTTTATACGACAGAAAAAGCTGTAAGCAGACATCCACGAGACTAGAACCCGCGCCTGTCAGATACCGGTTGAGTCCTCTACAAATAAGTTAAACTGCGCGCTCACAAAAGTTTCCGTCAAATTAAACGCTAAATACACAGCAAGAACAAATGTAAACAAACTTCTTAAATACAACAACATATATAAATGAAGTTTATTTTTCCTTTTTGGGAGCGGTCAATGTGTAACGTATCATATAGACAAGAAAGTAATATTTCAAACGTAGTATAACCGTGAAAAGAATCCTTCAACTATTTTCACGGCCATACTGCGTTCGAAATATTTATTTCTTGTTTGTATCATACGATACAAATTCGACGTCTCCAAACACAAAGACAAGTGTGTGTGTGTGTGTGTGTGTGTGTGTGTATGCATATGTATGTGTATGGTGGCTGGTATTTGAGTGTGCGTGCCTATGTGTGATTTAATGAAGGAATATTCCCATCCTCAGATAACTCTGTTATTTCATCAACTATGTTGATAAAATGTTCACAAAACATTTGATGCGCCATTTCACTTCATAGTTATTATATCGATATATAGACAAATGCAAATACCAACTATAAAGGCAGGTATCTGATATATTGTATCAAATGCTCATATTATCAACAAATATATAGTCATCCGACTGGAAAATACGTTATAAGAACGCGCGAAAATACACTTATAGCAGTTAAGAAAGCCTCGAATCAGGCGCATCACCTAAGTAGATATATTTAAGCATGCTGCAAAAATAATTTTCGATTTAACGTAGTTTATGCTTCTAATAAGTTTAAAAGACGTGAAAAAAAGTTACTCAAGGAATTTCAAACAGTACTATTGTTTTGAATTTGGTTTCATTTAAAAACACATCTCCTGCAGAAAATAGTATCATATGACATAACATCATGCGGGTTACCTTATATTAGTAGTAGCTACAGCTCCTTAGTAAATGTAAATATTCATTGAACTATTCATATAATTGTAGCTAAAATATCCCCATAAAAGTAGATATCTAGCTATAACTATTATTATATAATATTCACCATGAGGACCTGCAAAAGCATGAAAGTACTTGTGAGAATACAAAAGGAAAAAATTAAATGCTTGGAACACACGAGTTGGAAATTGAAACTAAACATATATATATATATATATATATATATATATATATATATATATATATATATATATATATATATATATATATATATATATATATATAAATACATATATATATATATATATATGCATATATATATATACACACATGTATGCATTTATATGTGTGTGTGTGTATGTATGTATATATATATATATATATATATATATATATATATATATATATATATATATATATATATATTTATATATGTATATACATACGTATATATATATATATATACATACATATATATATACACACACATGCATGCATTTATATGTGTGTGACTATGTATATATGTATTTATATATATATATATATATATATATATATATATATATATATATATATATATATATATATATATTCAAAAAGGGATAAAACTCTTTTACAAGAATTTTATCAAGAAGCCAGTGTGTAAAAAAAATTCATAACGGAAATTTCTATTCCCAAGAAACGAATAAATATAAACGAAATATATATATATATATATATATATATATATATATATATATATATATATATATATATAATGAATATATACATATATACATAATATATACACGTTTGTAGATGTATATGCATCTATAGAATATCACACAAATTTAAATTATAATGTATTTAATGAAATATTAATATTTTTGCTTATCATGTGCAATATTAGCAAAAATTTAGTGAATAGGGGGAACGAATTGGGCTATATTTATACATGAATAAATGCATATATACTCGATTGTAGTCTTCTGTAGTCCGATAAGGGGAATTCAGCGTTCTCTTTCAGTACCCCTAGCACAAATGATTTATTTCTAGTCATCAAATGTATGTGTTTTATATCAGCTCAATCACTCCAACAAATCGCCGTTGCTTGAACAGGCGTAGGCAGTACAACCTGTCAGACGTCGAACTGATTGCAGCGCAACTTGAAGTATTCTGCCCAAGAACACAACGCACCATTCGGTCAAGGAATTGAAACCACGATCTCTTGATCGTGTGTGCAACATCCTAACCACTAGTCGATACACATACATGCGTATATACATGCATAAACACGCGCATATATATGCATACACAGGTATCTACATGTATACATGCTAAAAACACACGCTGAAAAAATTTATAAACATGGACTCACATGAATTGCGCTTCAAAATGAGGCCTACCTATATGTATCCTGTTATCCGATCAAAAGAATTTCATTGTCATGGCATTAGTGTGCATATGGAAGAGTATTCCATAGCTGCGAGTAGCCGTAATCTAATTATTATTAAATAGAATCAGTGCGAAATTGTAATAAGGTTGGACTACAGTATTACAAATGCAAACCGTCCAGCGGCCTATCGAACATGGATATATTCATATATTACACAATTTCCTCTAGAGGAAGCTAGAAATATCATTATTCTCTCTCTGTCTCCGTTTGTTTGATTGTTGGTCTCTCGTTCTCTCTCTCTCTCTCTCTCTCTCTCTCTCTCTCTCTCTCTCTCTCTCTCTCTCTCTCTCTCTCTCTCTTTCTTCTCGTATATCTACATACGAATATATATGTATGTACGTATATATGAAAATATGTATGTGTATACATGTATATATATATATATATATATATATATATATATATATATATATATATATATATATATATATATATATATATACATATATATACATGTATATATATACATATATATATGTATATATATATATATATATATATATATATATACATATATATATATATGTATATATGTATATATACACATAAATATATATACATGTATATATATACATATATATATATATACACACATAAATATATATGTGTATGTATATATATATATATATATATATATATATATATATATATATATATATATATATATATATATACATACACGCACACAAGTATTCACACATACATGTATGCATGCATACATTTCTAAATACTTACGTACATATATATTGCTTATACACATACAATTACTCTTTCTATGTTTATTTATTGCGAACCAGAGAAGAATTATCGATAGAAAATATATTGGGTAGATGCACATTTAGTTTTCTTTTCCTTAAGGAAAACATTCTCAGTTTATAAATTCTAAACTCATTTCAAAAATATCTCTGACGTAATTGGACGTGAAATGTTTCCAATCCTGATGGAAATCCAACTCACGCATCCTCCATTTGCTTATTATTGACGTTTTTTGCAACCTTCAGTATACAACGCGATAATAATGGGAAGTAAGAAAAAAAATGACCTCAATATTACACAATGTATTGTACGTTTTTATTGCATACATCTGATGTTGCTTTTAATATTAGCATTATTATTACTATTATTGTTCTTGATGCTGTTAAGGAAGCGAGGTGGTAGAATCGTCAGCACGCCGGGGGGAAATGCTTAGCAGCATATCGACTGCTTTTAACATCTGAGTTCAAATTCCACCGAAGTCGACTTTGCCTTTCATCTCTACTGGGTCGATAAAATAAACACCAACTGAACATTGATG
>NC_142942.1:5501205-5503705 GCF_046866305.1 Octopus bimaculoides | reverse complement strand
GCTGATATGAAATATCTATCAACTGAGTTTGCAATAGAACGATCAGATTGGCAAAGCATTAAAAAAAATCTACATACACAGTAGGACATTTTTTTTTCATATCAGATAAATAATGGTGCACACGTTTAGGTTTGAACACATACATCTAGATATTGAAGTATAGTAGTTTCTCAGGAGATGTGGTTTCTTAGAAACATGAATACATACATACAAACATACCTCAATACGCACGCGCGCACACACGCACATATACACACGCAGTCAAACGTACACACGGACGTAATACTTAATTTCTAATATTTACTTAGCAGATAGTTTAATACTTACTTAACAGACAGTTGTCTTCCGAATAATGTAAATAATATAAAAATAATTAAAATAGATTATGTTTTTAAATTCGTTCATAGTATATCACTTAATAACCATCTTACATATAAGATAAATATCGTGTATATAACACTTTATATCCTCAATTTCGTTCTATAGTTAAAGCGTAATATTTATATACTGTATCACAATCATATCAGATTACTTCCTATCACTGTATCTTGATCGTGATTATGAAGCTACGATTATGTGTAAAAGCTGGAAATACAGCATAACCATGTTACAAATGAAAAAAATAATGTAGTTAAAGAGAAATATTATTCAGTTTAATATAAATGATAGTTATAATGTAGTCTACGATATAAAATTAAGAGGAATTAATCACAGCTGCGATGCCTTCGAACACAGATAATGCCAATCAGGAAATAAAAACAGCTCAGTGTGAAAGCAATCAGTATGCAGTGCAATTTCTGGATGCGCTGGGTCGGCCATACCAATGGAAGTTACTTCACTTACAAGCGCCGTATCGAAATCGATTTTCTACGTAAATACACGGTTTCTGGGGCGTCATATGAATGCATATGCATAGCTTAGGCATACCAATATATTGACGAGAAGTACAGAGTTATTAGAAGAGGTAAGAAGATGCCTAGTCTCAGTCATTCCAAGTTTCTAGCGAAACTAGATTAGATTATTTACCATATTTCCGATAATCATGTGCAGTTCATTTAGCTCTAATTACAAATTCTGGGAGTTACCTTTCTTCTATCCTGAGTAGATCAAATAAATACAGACAATACATTCCAATCGATTTAATCAGCGTAAGACTGTTTTGTTCCAACGTTTTTCCAGAGCCGAAGAAAACAAAAACATCAGTAGCATATTCTTTTCTACTCTAGGCACAAGACTCGAAATTTGTAGGAAGGGGGCCAGTCGATTTGTTCAACCCAAGTACGCAAATGGTACTTTAATTTTCTACCCCGAAAGGATGAAAGGCAAAGTCGACCTCGGTTGAATTTGAACTCAGAACGTAACGGCAGACGGAATACCATTAAGCATTTCGTCCGGTGTGCTAACGTTTCTGCCAGCTCGCCGCCTTGCATCAATAGCATTTTCCTTTCTATTCTAAGCACAAGGCCGAGATTTGGTGGTAAGGGTGCAGTCGATTAGAGCGACTCCAGTGAGCAACTGGTTTTTAAATTATTAATTTCAAAAGGATGAAAGGCAAAATCGACCTCGGCAGAACTTGAACTAAGAACGTAAAGGTGGACGAAATACCGCTAAGCATTTAGCCCATCGTGCTAACGTTTCTGCCAGCTCACCGCCTGACACCAGAAGCATATTTTTATAATACTGGTGGTGACAAAGGAACCGTTATTGATTTTACATACAACATTGTATATATTTACATACAACATTGTATATATTTCAGTGTCTTACTGAAATATATATTAATACAGCCCTTTGCAGCAATTAGTTTTGTTCCACCACCTTAATCAAATGGTATCAACTATAATTTTCCATATTACGCGGGTGCAAAAGTAGTCATCAATAATATTGTGCTGACCGAAGGCGGTGAGCTGGCAGAATCGTTAGTAAACCCAACTAAATATTTAGTAGCGTTTTGTCCGTTTTCATGTTCAAATTCCACCAAGGTCTATTTTGTCTTTCATTTTTTTAACGCTCAATAAAAAAGAGTACCAAATGAATACTGTAGTCGGTGTAGTAGACTTACCCTCTGAAATTGCTAGCTTTGTGCCAAAATTTGAAACCAATATTGCGGTGAGGGTATTTAATCTAAAGCTATTAAATGGTCACCAAAGCATCATTGAATATTATTATCTCTTCAATGTTACACTTCAAGAAATATTAAATTGAATGGATTTACCATCACCAAATTTATTCTCAGGAAGATCTTTTCACAATATTTTCAGTCAAGAAATGACATATATATTGTTTCTAATAGTGCCGATGATGCTGTTTATCCTCAGATATTTTGCTCACAATTACGATTAAAATATGCAAGAACTTGTTTATCTTGTAAATAACGTTTTCCACTGCAAGCTGTAGTAGATTGAGTAACCCCACTATAAACGCCTGGAATACAGGGCATATACGAATGAATAGCTAGTTTTGCATTTTTAGCCTTAAAATACGAAAGGAGCCAAGCTGC